>NC_041401.2:38641052-38816052 GCF_900747795.2 Erpetoichthys calabaricus
AACTGCTCCATCTGTACAGCTTCCCTCTCTCCTAATTTTTCAGTCTCCTCTGCTCTGCCCAGACAAATAGCATTCCTTATTAAGATCCCAAAAATGATGTTCCTATCCAACACAATTGTATTTTACCAATACACACCATTGCAGCACTGACACTACATTCAACAAGAACTACATTATATGTATCAGAATTGTCAGGGAAACAATGCACATTTATCATCCTAATAACCGCCAGTGTTAAAAAACAAATGTATTACATAAAAAATTTCACGATCAGAAAACAAAAACAAAAAAAAAAGTCAAATGTGTTTAATACACATTTGAAAAAAATGTACCCCCTTGCTGTTCTACAAAACTTCAAAGCTGTATCTTATGCAGTTTTTCAATTTAATCTAGTGTATTTTCCTTCTCTTGGTTTAGAGAGGACTAGAAATAAATACAATTCCTTTTGTGCTGAGTAACATTCCCCCCAATGAAAGAGTGTAGGGTTTTGGCAATCTAGACATTTTCTGCCCCACTGGAGCTGTGGAAAAGTTAACATCTGAGCCAAGATTTGCATACAGATAATTCAATTGCCACAGAAACTGCAAAGTCTTACTTGAAAGCAGTGTTAATTGTGAGTTATGAAAGCAATGCATAGAAAACAAATCCTTTTTTCTTTGAATAATTTTATTGAAATCACACAACATTCCATACAAATAGATCAATTTTGCAAGAATAAGATTGAAAACAAATCAACCCCCACCCCTGAGAAAGAGAGCATGGGCAGCAGAATAAAACTTAAACCTAGTAAAAATAAGTAAATAAATGAGGAAGAAAAAGAAAATGGGGAGGGAATCTGCTTCCTCATTGCTTTAAAAGCTTATTCTAGAATGTTATTGATAAGATCCTACCAGATTTTGAAAAATTTCTGCACAGATCCTCTAAGTGAGAATTTTTTCCAATTTCAAATAATATATAACATCAGTTACCCACTGACTTAAAAGGGGAGAGTTAGGATTCTTCCAGTTTAGCAAGATAAGTCTGCATGCCAATAATGTAGCAAAGGCAATCACAGTTTGTTTGTCCTTCTCCACTTTAAGCACATCTGGGAGTACACCAAACACATCTATTAGTGGATTAGGAGGGATTATGACCCCAAGGCTGTCTGAAAGGCATTTAAAAATTTTGGTCCAGAATGACATTAATTTGGTGCAGGTCCAAAACATGTGACCCAGTGTGGCTGGAACTTTATTGCAGCGTTCGCAGGTTGGATCTTGCCCTATAACCATTTTGGACAATTTCTAGCGAGACAGATGTGCTCAATATATAATTTTGAGTTGAATAATTGTATGGTTTGCGCATATGGAGCTCGAGTGAATTCTCTGCTTTGCTACCTTCCACTCTTTTTCTGAGACGTTGAGTGAGAGATCCTTTTCCCACTTACTTCTTGGATCTTTGAAAGGGAGGGACTGCAAAATGGTTTTATATATTGCAGAGATGCTGTCTAAGTCCTTAAAACTGATCAATATTTTTTCCAGCATAGAGGGAGGTGGGAGGTGAGGAAAATTGGGCAGGTTCTGTTTAACAAAGTTTCTAATTTGAAGATGGTGAAAGAAATGTGTTGCTGCAAAGTTAAATTTAGAATGTAATTGTTAGTAGGATGCAAATACGTTGTCTATGTACAGATCTCTAAGTGATTTAATCCCAAAGGTTTTCCAGACACTAAAAACTTCATACGTTTGCCAGGGTTGAAAAAGGTGGTTCTCGTACAGAGGTGCCGCCGATAAAAGATTCTCTATCTTAAAATGCTTCCTACATTGGTTCCATATTCTGAGTGAGTGAAGTGCAAATCCTTTTTTCTGAGCTCACAATTTAGGATTTACTCAGCTGGGGTCTGTTCCTGCTATATTCAATCCTAGGAAAATCCTTACAGAAAGAGGGAGAATTTGCAGTTTGTACAGTGACCAGTTAATAAGAATCACAGTTATGGAGTCGGCACACAAAACCTTCGACTCCAACTCCTATTACTCAATTTCTGGTACTGTAGATTTTGACTCCTCTATTTGTAATTATACCAATATATTTACTATGTTCATTGAAAGAATACAACATCCAAGATACATGTATTTCATCACTATAACATGAATCATCAAGCGACTTTTTATCACTCTAACCTGTTAAAGTTCAGGCTTAAGGCCCTTAGCAATGACATTGTAGCTTATAAACACTGAGTAACATTAAACAAAAGACTAAACTTAAAAAATTTAAAAATAAAATATATTTTAACAAAAAGTACAGAAAAAAAGCATAAAATTTCCAGTTTCACATATACCAATTTGATTAACACATTATATTACAACTAGCCAACCCGCGGCGTAACATACGCCGCATAATTATGTATTGATGGGTGACCATTTCCTGAACGACACAGTTGTCCAAATGGGGTGGGTTTGTGGATACCACTGTGAGTGAATGAAAAGATGGACCTCTGGAGAGAGCAATATATAATTGTCCGTGACTGAAAGAGGGATCGTCTGTGACGAAGAAGGCCACGCTGGTGAAAGTTACTTCGTCAGTAGGGATAAGTGTCAGTACTTGTAGATTAAGGTGTAGCAAGTCCTCGTTGTTGACGCTTAATATAGCTTGCGTACCGAGATGTTCCGGAGTCACAGTTGAGAAACACTTTTTTAATGTCTTTTAAGCACAGGGGGAAAAATGAACACGTGAAACATCCGTAATGTAATAAGCCACCAAGAAAAGTAACATTGCAACAATGCTATCTACGACCCGATCTCTGTAAACAGAAGTGAAAACAAAATCGAGCCCGATGCATTCTTTAACTGCCTTGTGGCGCTGTAGTAGTGCTGCTGCTTTGCAGTAAGGAGACTGTGGAAGATTGTGGTTTCGCTTCCCAGTTCCTCCCTGTGTGGATAGCACTTTGAATACTGAGAACACCGCTATATCAGTGTAACGAAGTATTAACAGGAAAGTGTCTTCGTGTAATAGTAAAAGGCAAATTATCCGCGACAAACAGTTTTACACGCTGCATACCAACCCGCGGCATAGTATACGCCGCTTTTTAAATGTTTTTAAAGCAGAGGGAAAAAAATGAATATTTGCAAAATCCGTAACGCTGCTTTCAGTAAGTTCAATGCACACGCGTTTAATTTTTCGGCCATTTTTTGCCAGCCGTCTTTTCTGGTTTGGGCTGCTTTTGCAGTGTTACCGCTTGTGCATATTAAATCTTGAAATCCTTCGAGTAACTAATTAACTAACTAACACCAACCCACCCACACACACAGCTTGTGTGAAACAAATGCGCCCGTACTTTCATAATTTTGTTGCAGCCTATAGTGGAGTCAGGCACAGAGAAGGTCAGCTGCTGAGAGAGCGTCTCGACTGTTGCAGGGCCTGCATCGGTGAAGCAGGTGAGACGCTAATGAAACAGAGGCACAGGGCTTATTGGTTTTTAAAGACTGCTTCCTTCATTGTGTTTTAGCCTCAGTTTTAAAGGATTGTTTTAAGGATCCCATGGGAAAGCCCTCGCAAACTGTTTTAGGTGGGTGGGGAAACGTTTTCCGTGTTCCTGCAGGACCATCTAAGAAGACGCATGTTTGTCGCGGATGCGGTGGGGGGAATAAAGAGTGTTGGTGGGCGGGGAAACGTTTTCCGTGTTCCTGCAGGACCATCTAAGATGACGTATGTTTGCCGCGGATGCGAATTGCTGTATGTAGCGTGTAAAACAGTTTGCGATGTTGCACGCGGTCATGCGTCGTAACCGAAAAGTCAACATGACACAGACCTGCATGTGGACTGTAGCACAGACAAACAGAAATGACGGCGTGTTTTCCGAGGTGTCGCGTCCGAGTTGGTGGACGTGGATCTGCAAGTTTTCATCGTATCCAATGGTCTTAGAGTTGGTGGGCGTGGCTCCTTCCTGCGTGCTTTCATGGGTGTGGGCGTGGCTCCTTCCTGCGTGCTTTCATGGGTGTCGTGCCGCTCTGGCGGTGGCTTAGAGAATTATATATATAGATAATAATAATAATAATAATAATTCATTACATTTATATAACGCTTTTCTCAGTACTCAAAGCGTTATCCACACAGGGAGGAACCGGAAAGCGAACCCACAATCTTCCACAGTCTCCTTACTGCAAAGCAGCAGCACTACCACTTAGAGTCATAGTTGGTACATTTTTACCAGCCTCAACTCCAGTAACTCAGTAATTGCTTCCGACTCCCAACTCCACAACCCTGTTCAGAATCTAGCCCGTTCTCTAGCAGCTGCAATGAAGTTGACCTAACCACCTTGATACAGTCTGAAGAATACAAGTTTCACATTTCATCTCAGGTTAATGTTTTAATGTTCACTTTCACACATCTGTCCACAGGACATCTTGACATGGCTTTGAAACGTGGATCATAATTGTGCATTTGTGAACAGATATAAATTCTGACATGTCATTAATCACAATATTTTTGATTTTTATAAGATGAATAAAGGATCAACTTCCAAAAACATATGTAGCTGCAAGTGAGCAAAAGCAGTTGTCCATTTAATTTAATTTTTTGTACAATCAACATCAAAAGTTAATCGGAAGAGACCTTTAGAACCTTTCACCTTTAATGTACTAATTTGAACAAGATTATTGTGAAAGAATTAATCTTTACCATTTAACTATAGCAGGCCTACTTCTTTGAGGGCTCATTTTTTATTACCTTTGAATTCCAAAGAAAGAAAAAGATTACTTAAGTTCTGGAAGCTGATTTTGCTGAGGATATAGTTTTGAGCTTATACAGGCATGAATCAAGCTCTCAAAAGAACTGAAAAATAAGACACCTACTGAATGTGTTTGCACTAACAGAGGGTAACTAGATCCCACTTTCACTTTGTAGTGGCGGCTCTCCGATTTCACAGGAGGAACATTTGGGGAAGGTCTTCCACTGTTATAGATAGGTATTAGAGAACTGTAAACAGTACCCATTTTCATTATAACCAGTTTTACTTTGACTCCAATCTTAATTAAGCAACCTGCCATTTCCTATTTTCTACAATAATTTTATCAATACAGAAATTCACAAAAAGGCTTATTTACATCACATTTGTGTGAAAATGTAAGAATTTGTTGTTTGTTTTTATTTACTGCATCCTGGTTATGTTAGCCACTGCTTGATTATGGCCACATGACTAGAAATGCCACTAAACCAGCTCTCCTACATACAATTAGGATGAAACAGAGTTAAAGCAGATATTGCTGCTACCCAATAATTCTAGAGTACTTGGTGTGAATCCTGGCTCAGCAACCCTCAGCACTGTTCAAAACAGAGAAATAAAAATGGCTTTAGAAGGTTTAATAAGTTGAGCTTTGAGTTCAGAGGAGTTTGCACAAACTTTTATTTGCAAAGGTCTGTACAAAAGGTGACCAAGGGCAAGAATGTTGAAAGATTAAAATGAGTGTAGAATGCATTCCAAACAGCAAAAATAACAAACACTTTCCAAGGAACTCTCCTAAAGAGCATGCTGGGAATATTTATTTTCAATCATCATTTGGTGTTTTCTTTACTCTCATTTCCATCTGCATGGGAGGCAATAACATTCTAATTCAGAAAGTTAAATTAGTTTATTGGTGTCATGGCTAACTGAGCAATTCATATGACAGATTAAATAACTTTATACCTACTGGACATCCATTCACCCCTCCCAATCATTTTTCCTACTTGCAATGTTTAATAACTCCAAACCTCCATCTTTGTATTTTCTCTGATCACTCCCCAAGGAATTCTTAAACTTATAGTCAGTGAATTGGAACATCCCAAAAATCATATGAACTGCACCTAAATAAATCAGTAGCTGAAACTTTACCAAAAAAACACAAATGGGAAACGTTTCTATCCAAAAATATCAAGCACTGTTCCTTAAAGACAATTTCTCAAACTCCATAGTGCCTACGCCATTCCTTAGGCCTCATGGAGCTCACTGGTCTTCAGATATTTAAGAGGACATCAACTTTAGGTCTGGTAGAAATATACGTCTTTACATTATCAAATGAAAATACAGAAGGACTCATCAAATATTTATTTATGCATTTACACCTTTTTTTGCCTAATACTATAAAAAGGGTACTATTATTGACTCTGAAGATCCCATTGATCAATGTCTTTGACTAGAATGGAGCAGTTCATGTTTTCTTTCCTTTTTTTGTTCTGATTATTTATTTTTCCATGGGCAATTGTTTTTATTACGGACTTCCTTAAGTGTGCCGATATACAGCTGAACATTTACGGAGAGCACTGCGCCCTTTAATTCATTACATTCTTCCCAAATTGTGTTTTTGAAAGCAAACACTTTACATTATAAACAGGGTTCCCACACAATAACATTTTTATGCAGAGTATAACCGATAGGAAGTATTGCTTATACACTTAATTATATATACATACCTAGATGTATAGCGTACAGGTCTTTCCCTCTGCTTAAATGAAATTAAAAATGACAAAAAAAGTCAAGTACAGTATATTATTACTTTGTGATCAGTTACAGATATTTTAAGGTAGTTAATTCTTTGACCGATAGTACAGTCGCACAATAGTTAGTAATGCTACCTCACTGAGCCATGGTCTTAAATGTTGCCCTTGTTTGCGATTTGTGTTATTTTTCTCCTTCTCCAGGTGTATAATTTTTTTTTCCCTTTAGTTACTCTGCCCTTCTTTCCACATCTTAAAGACATGCACTTTAGGTCAACCAACATTTCTGTATTAGCCCCCTCGTGAGTGAGTGAGTTCATGTGAGCCAACTAAAGCAGTGAATTTAAACTCTGTTGATGGTTGGTTACTGCCTTGCAACCGACAGACTTCAGCCCCCTTAATATTGTTATTTTCATATGAAAACACAGTCACTGATCAATAGAAAAAAACTAAATGATGTCAATTTAACTCTGATATTTGTCCTTGGATATTGACAAATCACTAGTTCTGGCAATGATACAAATTCTCGTGACAGCAACGTGAAACTGTTAACTAAACTCTGATGGCTTGAGCTTAAGTATTGTTGAAACCTTTTGAAAGACTAGGTTTATCAACAGCACTGAACCGTCATTAAAATCTCCAATTTTCACAGTATGAACGTCTTTCTCCACTCTATAATGGAACATTACTAATTTACTTACTAAAGCAGGAATGTCCTTTTTACTTAAAGCACTGTAAGGTATAGTCTTTTTCTTTCTGAGTACATTAATGGTTATGGTTCGGAGTATATACTAATTAAAATATATAGACCGCCTTGTAAATCTCAAGACAAAACTAATGTAGGCAGTAAAAACGTTTGCAAAAGGGTCTTTTTACATTCTGGAATGATCTGCCTGCCTATGTAAGAGATAGCCCTCATCTGTACCAGCACCTGAATCATGGCTAAAGAGTAACTATCTTCAGTATAGGGTTCTTCCATCCTGGACTCAGAAGCAGACCCAAAGCATATTGGAGAAGTGACTTTATCAATGTGAAAACCCAGCACTGGACAAACACAAGATATCACAGCATGAATTAAACATTATCATCATTTTGACTTCTGCAGGACAGACTGATCTAGGTACTCAAGATATTTACTGTTTTTTCAAAAAGAACCCAAACCCAGAGGTTCATTTTCCTAGCATTCCAGTTGAACTACAAATTGTTTCGTTCTCCTTTGTTGCCACCTGGTGTTAAAAACATGAAGCATTTAACAAAGCAATCTGGGACTGAAAAAAAAAAAAAAAACCCTGTCAGATGGAGTAGTACAATTGGCACAAAAAGTGGCACAAAAAACAGGGGGCATTTAAGTAAAATCTGATGATTCTAAAACCTAGATTCACTGGTCTAGAATAAGGCCAAATAGGTTATCTTTAGTACTGTGTAAAACCTTCACTGTTGTTGATATAACTGGATATGCATTGTGGCAGGCAGTAGATCCACAGTTTGCCAGCTCCTCTTCCACAGAGGGTTACAGAATTGGTCTACAGAATGTACATAGCTGATGGAAGAACCTACCATAAATGCTATATATGAGACAAGTCCAGTCTGCATCATCTCCATATATGAATCCAATTGTCAACAGTTCTAAGGTTGGGTCTCACTGAAGAAAATGTTCTTATACCTATCCACATCAGGCCTTGTTACTAAAGTTTAGCAAATTGAGACAATGTGAGCTACAAGGAGACACCAAATATGTAATAAAATGTGACTTGCACCCCAACGATACAAGTTATTGCCTTAAGGTATGACTTACCAGCCAGTCATTGGTGAACACAATGTCCCTATAGGCGGTAAGTTAATTGTATGAGCGATGCTTCACATGATGTTAAAGTCTTCTTACTGTGCAGAATCAACAACACAAACATTATGAAGTCACCATGTTTGCACTCTGTCAGATTATTGATGTTTTACAGTTAAGCAGATAAACAGTCTTCTATTGGGGGTGATGAATATAACAGACATATGTTACTATGGTGCTCTCCCCTGTCAGTTCCAATGCAAATACAGGGTTCAACAAACGTGTGTCAGTACTGTTATACAAGTCAGTTGTGTCACAGTTTTGTTACTCTTGTACATGATTGTATCCTGGCTAGTGCTGCAAAAATCAGGATTTTTGTAATGAATAAACCACCCCACCCCCATGTGCAAACTGTACATTACTCCCAATTGAGAAGTGCAATATATGTACAAACTAGACCAGTAATCAAAGCAAGCTATAAACAACCAGAGCTCTAAAAGTAAGTTTGTACAACAAGCAGGCTTTAGTTGCTGAAATCTGCTTTGCATGCATAGCACCCAGAAACTCCAACTTAACAAGGTAGAAGGTGGGGTCTGACAACTAATCTGGTGAGGCAGGTACAGTTAGGGTTGACAAAAGACAGCACTTCTTAATTTCTTCTACAGTGCAATACATCTTTTTGCTTGTTTATATCACTCATACCTGCACCGCATAATGCAAACTTTGTACATCAGAAAGTTTAAGGGTACATGCAAAACACCTCCTTTATAGGTTTCAGAAATTGCGTGTGCAACCTATTTCTTTATCGTCCACAACAACTGTTGCCATATCAAACCACCAATCTTAAATAAATAAACAAAATCCGCGACGACTTTTGTCCTACAGCAACAAAATGAAAAACATCGCCACCCAAAATTTCCGCTTGGAAGTGGAAAGCCTGCTTGAGGGAAAACAAAAAACTTTGGTGTAAGTCAACAAGTGGTCTATGTGAGGCGCCGCTAGGCAGCTTCACTCTGTTGGTATGAGGTGAAAAACAACGAAAGCGCTCGATCCGGACTTTTTAAAATTACTTTGTATGACACTTTGTGATGCTGCGCTTTATGAGAGTCGCTATATACAACAACCATTGAAAAACTGGCATGACGTCACTGTCGCCTCTCCGGTACCTGCACAGGTCTTAAACATCTTACTTAAACCCCATGCTGCAGTGACGGTTTATACAGCAAGCACCCGGCTCCAGCACGGAGATCAAGGCGCTCGTGATGCTTACACTACGCTTAGATTTTTTTTAGAGCTTCTTTAAATGACGGGCATTTAAAACCCTTCCGATAAAACTTGCACAGCTGCCACATGTGGCGCGTTTACTGTGAAACTTACCGGTTAAACACTTAAATTCATTTTTAAATCTCTTCACTTTTAAGGGTGTGCGTCGCAACACCGCGAGTTTGAAGCGTGCACTTAAAGTCAAGCGAATTACTGGTGACGAACCTCACGCTTTCCTCTTGTATACCTGCTGCAGGATTGTAGAAAAGGTAGCAATGTAAAGAATCACTTACCATGAAATGCACAAGCCGTCTTATCGCGTCGTATCGTGCCAAATCAAACCGAGAACCATCCACCCGAGTTTGGAGCATCAGTCGGCGCGCGCCACACGAGCGAATAGCCCCAGCACCACACTTACTTACGTGCGTGCGCGCGCCCAGGGTGGGGAGAAGGGGCGGGGTCAAGGTAGTGCGCCTTTCGCTTTTTTATGGTCCAGTACTTCAGATTTTTCAGTCACCCTCGGCCTTATTAGGAAGTGATCTGATCTCTTTCTTTCCAGCATCTGTGTTAAATTTCAAAGGGAGAGAGAGGGAATGACGTGAAGCGGTTATGACAAGTGGACTTGTTTTGAGACTTTATCACAAAGACTCCCTCGACACCCTAAGCAGCGCGGCACCGCTAATTAAAGTGCTCAGTGGAAATCCGCCGCTCTTACAACACTTGCAAGACTTTCAACGCCAGAAGAAATAAAAAGAAAAAAAAAGTCCTTACAGTCGAGTACCATGACACCCAAGTCAGACTTTCTTTTTAATTTCTTGCTTTAAAGTAATTCTGGTGTGTCTTCAGACCAAAGTGACTGTGTATTTATTTATTTGTTTAAGTTTTTTTATTTGAAGAGTTTGTGTAAAAAGCCAAAAATAAAGCTCTATCTATCTATCTGTCTATCTATCTATCTATCTAATTACGATAAACGGCGTCTTTAGTTAAGTAAAGCAATGCAAGAAAAGGGTACATTACTTCATCCAGTCTTTGTCTTTCTCCATGCATTTTTTACAATTCTAGGCCAGTGAGATCTTTATCCTTTATGCAGTTTAGGGTTAAAGGCAGGAACCAACCCAGGACAGGACAACATTCTTCAGCTAGTAACACGCATGCGTAAATTCCGTAGTCTCTCCTAGGAGGCTGGTTTCAGGTGCCAGTTTACCAAACGCGCACTAATTTGAGATTACGTCAAACCTGTACTGCCCAAACTCAAGGCAAAACATAGTACCTGGTTCAGGATTTTTTTTTTTAAATATATTTATTTCAGGTAAGAAGATAAACTGTGGGTTATCTTCGTTTTTAATGGTTGATTTCACAATACCTTCTTTTCTTGAGTATAACAAAGTTATAGTGTTATAACTGGGCCCAGATTTTGTATTTTTACTTCCATGTAAATAGAGGTTTGGTGATGGGGCCAAATATTTTATGTTGTATTAAGTTCAGATTCTGATTTTAAAATGCTCAAAATGTTAAATGAACACTTATGGTTTTTGTAGAGAAACAACGTTTATATACAGTGGATTAAGAAAGTATTCAGACCCTTTAACTTTCTGCACACTTTACTGTGTTGTAGATTTCATTTTACATGGATATATTTGCTTGTTCCCCATATATACTCAATAACTAATAATGACCTACTGAAAACATGTTTACTGAAAGGTTTGCAAATTTATCAAAAACTGAAATCTCTTGTTCACGTGAGTATTCATAACCTTAATTCAGTATTTTGTTAAAGCCCTTTTGGCTGCAGTTCCAGCTTCAAGCCTTTTTGGGTAAACTGAATACTTTGCACACATGAATTTGGGTAGTTAATTCCATTCTTCCTGGCTGATCCCCTCAAGTTTTATTAGATTGGATGGAAAGTATCTGCAAACTGCCATCTTCAGGCCTCTCCATAGATATTCTATCAGGTTTAAGTCTGGGCCTTGGCTGGGCCACTCAAGAACAGTAAGAA
The DNA here is from genome assembly GCF_900747795.2 of Erpetoichthys calabaricus. Classification (NCBI taxonomy): domain Eukaryota; kingdom Metazoa; phylum Chordata; class Cladistia; order Polypteriformes; family Polypteridae; genus Erpetoichthys; species Erpetoichthys calabaricus. The sequence continues at coordinate 38,652,536 of NC_041401.2, forward strand.
ACTGAACCATCACCCCTCCGTCTGAAATCAAGTGTGCTCTGTGGAGCAGGTTTTCTTCATGGACCTCTCTGTATTTCGCTGTACTGTATTCATTCTTCCCTCAGATCTGACCAGCTTCCCTGTCACTGAGAAGCACCTCCATGGCATGCCACCACCATGCTTCACTGTAGAGATGATATGATGCAAGTGATGAGCAGTGCCTAGTCTTTGCCAGAAATAGTGCTTAGAGTTTCCCCAAGGAGTTTGATTTTTGTCTCATCAGAAGAAAGAATCTTTTTCTTCAATCTCTGATAGTCCTTTAAATGTTGTTTGGCAAACGCCAAGCAGACTGTTCTATTACGTTTATTCTAGCCACTCTACCGTAAATGCCTAATTGACAGAGTGCTGTGAAGATGGTCATTCTTCTCCAGTTTCAGGAGGGGATTTTTGAAGCTCTGTTAGAGTGACCATTGGGGTCTTGGTCATCACGTTGACCAATGCCCTTTTTGCCCAGTTACTCAGTTTAGCCCGACAGCCAACTCTATAAGTGTCCTGGTGGTTCCAGACTTTTACCGTTTCACAATTAATGAGACCACCCTACTCCAGAGAAAATGTAAAGCTTTAGAAATGGTTTTATACCTTTGTCCTGATCTATGCCTCCCCACAGTTTAACCATGAAGGTCTACAGAGAGTTGTGCGGACTTGTTGACTTGGTTTTTCTTCTGCCATGAAGTGTGAATTATGGATCCTATACACATAGGTGTATGCCTTTCTACACAACATCCAACCAACTCAGTTTTCCGCAGGTGGACTCCAGTCAAGTTCTTGACACATCTCAAGGATAATTAAAGCAAACAGGATGCACCTGACCACAATTTGGAGTGCCACAGGAAAGGGTCTGACTATTTCAAGAAATGAGAGATTTCTGTTTTTCATCTCTAATAAATTTGCAAACCTTTCTAAAAACATGTGTTCACTTTGTTATTATGGGTTATTGAGTGCAGATGGCAGGGCAAAATGGCACATTTATCTATTTAAAATGAAATCTGCAACACATTAAAGTGTGCAGAAAGTGAAGGGGTCTGAATACATTCTGAATCCACTGTATAGTGGCTCTGAGGCTAGAGATCTGCACTGGCAATCAAAAGGTTGCCGGTTCGAATCCCGTCAATGCCATTAGGGACTCTGCTCTGTTGGGCCCTTAAGCAAGGCCCTTAACCTGCAATTGCTGAGCGCTTTGAGTAGTGAGAAAAGCGCTATATAAATGCAAAAAATTATTATTAAAATTATTATCAAGGGTAACGTTAACACTAAGAGAGCTCATTTATTGGTGATTTTTGATGGTATAAACATTGAATAATGGTTTGGAGGTACACAGATAAGCTTTTAGCCAAAAATACATAAAGGAAGCTTTGAGAGAACTGATTTAAAAATGCACAGTCTATATGGAGAAGGAATTGTCTCTCTGTATCAGTCATCTCTAAATAGGTTTGGTGTGAGTGACTGTGGCTGTGTGCATGATGGACTGCTTTCGGTGCAAGGATAGCCCTCCAAACCCTCTCACCAAATCCTCACTTGAATTATTAGACTGGAAGAGTAATGCAAGATGGAAGGGGAACAAGATTAATATAACCTGAAAAGGAACTGAAAGGTTGTAATCCTGGCTACTGTTTTCTAGAAACGATTAAATGTCCTAATGGTGTAGTCTGGTGTTTCTGCTGCCCTTGTAGAAGAAATTGTGACTTTGGAATTAGTATGCTGAAAAGCTCAAAGTAAACTTCACTATCATTGATCCTTATATGGACACTTGATATGGATTAAGAGTATAGTACTGATCCTGATTCTATAGTATCAACTATTGTATCGACTGCTTGGTCTGTCAGTCTACTCCCAAGTCCTTACGGGCTGTTCATAGTACGTTGCTGTGTATTAGATGTCACACATTAAATGTTCTTGTATTGCATATCTTGTTACTTTAAAGCATTCTCTTATATTTCTTGTGAAGGACACTACTTACAACATAGGCTGATTGTATTGCCTGTTTACCAGACGTCATCTCCACATTTTCCAGCAATTCTTACAGCTGTACAGCTTCAATAGTACAGCTTCAATAGTATGATGGTAAAATGATGAGGCTGACAAAATCTTGGCAACTGTAAAACAAATCTGTTGGGTTTTCAGCATTTTGTATGTTTTCATTGTGTGGGAAGACAAGTCTGATTGAAGCAAATATTTTTTTTTCATCACAGGGGGGCCCTTGACCATTTTAGTTAAAAGTAGGAGTGTCTGTAAACAGTATAAATCATTCCTGACAAAATGGGAGTGTTAACTGAAACATAAGCAAAAGTGATCAAACAGCAGCTCATTCTCCTCAGCTTTATCCAAAGACCTTTTGCCTTTTAATTGCTTAAGTTTCAGAGCACTATTTTGCAATTTTCAGAGTTATTTTAGACTAATTTTAATCTCAATGAATATTTATTTGGCACTGCTGTAACTCAGTGGTTAGTGCGAAATTCTTACAGTTTCTAGACCCTGTGTTTAAACGCCCTCCCAGTTGCTGCCTGTCTGGGTTTTGCATATCCTTTCCGTGTCTGCACGGGTTATTCTTTCCAATGTGCCAGATTTCCACTCATATTCTCATGGAGCGCCATCTGTGCTGAATGTCATTATTAGAATGGGCTCCTCTGAGTGAGGGTGAATGCAATAGGCTAGCACTAACCTCAGACTGGTTCCTGAATTTTAACTAAAGCACACATGGACATTTTAGTCAACTTTTTGCCAACAGTTTGGTAAGCTCCTTTTCTTCTGTCCTCCCTGGCTATCGGACCTTACTCTTATTCTATGTTAATTAGTGTTGCCTTATTCTAATTCTTACTTTGTCTTTTAGTTCTCTTTTCTTCATTATGTAAAGTACTTTGAGCTACATTATTTGTATGAAAATGTGCTATATAAATAAATGTTGTTGTTGTTGTTTTGTACCATGGCTGTGATCCAGTGCAAAAAAGCCAGGTCCATAAAAACATGGAGCAACTTGTGTGGCCTGCACAAAGCCCTGGCCTAAACTCTATTGAACACCTTTGGGATGAATCAGAATCCCAATTGCATCCAGGTCTTCTCGTCCAAAACCAGTTCCTGACCTCTGTCATAAATGCTCTTTTGACTGAATGGGCACAAATTCCAACAAACACGTCCAAAATCTTCTGGAAAGCCTTCCCAGACGAGTAGAGGCAGTTACAGTCACAAAGGGGTGCCAACTCTATAAAAATGTCCATAGTTTTGGAACGAGATGTCCAACAGGCTCATATAATGTAAGTGTGGTGGTCAGATGTACACAAACCTTTGGCAATGTAATTTATGTTCATGAACTGACTTTCAAAGCCACATGACCATAATCATGATATGGTTTAAATTCTTAGATATAATTGTAATTTTTATAATGAGCACAACACATACTTGAACTTGAGTCTCCCATTGCACTTTAAGTTCCTCACTCACATCAGCCTAATGGCTGGAAGAATAAGCATTGAAGATGTCTGATAGATGTAAACAGCATGCTGTGCTGAGTGAAATACAATGAAATGAGACTACACGTATTTGACTGCTGCTCCAGTGTGACCCCAACATCATAAGAGGGACAATTATGCACTCACTCAGAGAGCCAGGTAAACTCATTCCAGGACCTCAGAAATAATTAAGATAGACACAGAGAAAGGACATTAAAATTTAGACTCTTGGCATAGACTAACAAAAAAAAAAAAAAACAAAGAAATATTCCAGGGGAATAACTGAAACTTAGAGAATGGAAACAGAAAAATTGAAATCCAAAATATTTTAAAGATGTAAGTGAAAAGTAATAGCATTCTTAAAGAATGCAAGAAGTCTATTTTAATAATTTTACAATTTCATAGATGACCACTAAGGTAATTAACGTTGTCAGATAATGACAAACAGGGTATATGGCAAAGGGCAAAGCTTGGCAGCCTTAAGGGTCATCTTTTAATCAGTGCCCTACTCATGAGCTTAAGTCGACTTCATGCCATTTACTGTTTTTGCTTTCCAAATGACTAGCAGGGTGAGTTTTCCCATTTTATAGTGTACTAGATGTGTAAGCCCATGTTGTAAAAAGCACGGGGTCCTAGAAACTTTTGAAATCATCAGAAAAAAATTGAAATGTAGAGATGTGAGGTAATTGAAAGGAACTACTTTGGGCATCTCTCTCCTAGGAGGTTTCGTTTTGCCGATGTGCTAGCATCATTTGTGCATTAGCGGCAGGAGGAAAAACAAAAGGGAAACCGTTTTGACGATATGCTCACCTCGGTTGTGTATCCTCAGAGGTAGAGCCTTTACCCCGATTCCACCTCTCACTTCTGGGGCGGACAGACACACACACTTCCACAGGTAGACGTTTATATATAAGACTAGCTGAAATACCCAGCGTTGCCTGGGAGAAAAAGAAAGTGTTTTTTTTTAATTGTTTGAGAAAAACATAGTTAAAAAAAACACAACTTTAAAAATAAAAATAAATTAGCAAACAATAAAGACTCTCTAATATCCTTGTCTTGCGGCCTTGTATCTATGTTATCATCCAGTTGACCCTCAGAACCGGCCAACTCTATTTAATTTGAAAAGCAACAGGGGCCCGGTGGTGCTCAAACATAAAGAACTTTAAAAATAAAAATAAAGTAACAAACACTAAAGACTCACTAATGTGCTTGTTTTGCGGTCTTCTATGTATGTTATCATCCAGTTGACGCTCGGAACCGGCCAACTCTATTTAATTTGAAAAGTAACTGTGGAGCAGTGCTGCTTAAACATAAAGAATGCTGGCAGTCGCCTGCTATATACTAAATGTGTAAGCCCATGCTATTAACGTGGTATAGCAGGTCCACATGTCATGTCAAAAAGGCCAGTTTTAAAATAAATAATCGCCGCACTCGCGGTTTAGCGAGGGGGTGTGGTGTATGTGTGGCGGAGCAGTTCTCAGGGAAATCGTGATGCGGGCGATTCTCACTTAAGTGCACAGGTGAGGAGTCGTCCACATCCGTAATTGTTCCCGGGAGCTGCTAATTGCCACAGCTGATCCACGTCCCCATAATATATAGAAGCGCGAGGCAGCTAGCAGGGAAGAATGAAAAAATGAGAAAAGGAGAGACAGAGAAAGAGACGGAGGTTGCATGGAAAAAGGAGGCAAGAAGCAGCGAGGAGAGAGAGCCGGTGTGAGCGAGAGGGAACACGGAGAGAACCCACATCGTCACAACAGGATCCTATAAAATATTGAAATCGTCAGAACTACTCTGGGCATCTCTCTGCTATCAGGATTTGTGTTGCCGACGTGCTCACATCATATGTGTATTAGCAGCTGTCTTTCTTAGGAGGTTTCCTTTTGCCGGTGTGCTGGCCTCGCCTGTGTATCCTCGATGCTGGAGCCCTTACCCCGACTCTACGTCTCACTTGCACTCGTAGAACTCTCTTTAATTTCAAAAGCAACAGGGATGTGTGGTGGTGCTCAAACATAAAGAATGCTGGCAGTCACCTCCAGTTCACCCTCTGGTGGTCGTTCCTAGTGTCAACTGAATGATAACATGCATACAACACCGTAGGATCACCCGCCACCCTACCCAGAAGGGGGTGGGTTAGGGCTGATTTGACCCTACGGTATTTTTAGTCGACCATTGAGAAACAAGTGTAGCAAGTTTCATGAATATCGTTTCAGCCGTTCGGACGTGATGCTGGAACATACATGCATACACACATTGACTTTTATATATATAGATTAGCACTGAAATGTAGACAAATAGGTTTTATAGAGTGATTATTGTCACGTGTACAGAGTATAGAGAAATGTCCAAAAAAGACAGAAACAGTTACTGGATCCAAAAGGGCTGGGAAAAAATATGAGATGTTTCCTAGGCATGATGATTTTGATATTTTTGAAAACAGCATTATGAAAAGAATGCTCAAATAAACGATGAATCTAATGCATGATACAAACAGGATGCAGGGCCGCAGTATATTATGCATCCCAAGAATTTATTGGGATTTGCTTCTTAATGTTATATTTCATCCAGGATTTGTTCCTTGGCTTATATTTGTTTTTCTCATTTTTGTTGTCTTTATTTTTTAATTTTTAATTTTCATGTGTTTTTGTTTTTGATGTAAATTTTCTTAATATTGTTGTGTTCGTTATGCTTAGTGTTTACATAGTGTGTATTTATGATGTTTGCCATGTTCCTTGTTTTTTGTTGGTAGAGCCCCAAGAGGTTGGGCCACCATTATGTCGCTGCTGAAGAACCACCTGTAGCCTTTGTATTTTTGGCAGGACAGTATGTCCCTGTGATGTCTCATGGCTTTCAAACCCTGGCACACACTCAGAGTGTAGGTACCCCAATGGATCAGTGGTGGTGGAAATCAAGACACAGACAAAAAGGTATATTGAAAACAATACTGAGTCTTTAAAAAACAGAATCAAATATCCTTTTTGTGTCAAACATCTAAATACAAAGTTCTGATGAACTTCTAAAACAAAAAAACAAACAAGTTGCAATACAAAAAAATATTTACAAAAATAATGAATCCTGCCTTCCTCCTTTTTTCCAGGAAACAGAAATCAAAAAAGAGAAAAATATATTAAAATACTATATACAAAAGAAAATAGCACACAGCTCACCAAGACTTCCCCTAAAAATGCTCTAGGCTTTCTTTGGCTTCTCTCGGGTGTACCCCACTCTTAGGAAGGTCCCAGCAGAAAGACCCCATCTCCTATTTTCCACCCAGTTCTATACATCTATTGGATTGGTGCAGCGAATCCCCCTGCTCCATTTACGCTCTCCAATGAGGGTTCACTCCATGATGCCAACAATGCACCACCTTCTGGAATTCTTTTAAAATTTTGTGCTTAAATGATTCCCCTGTCTCTCACATGTGAATGTTTGTCCATCCTCAGACAGCCAAGCTGCTCTCTAATAAATGTTTATTTATTCAAAGCCTTACCAATTTTTCTCAGGCTGCTGGCTTTAGCCGCTCCAAGTGGCTGTGAGACGTCAATTTACTGGAGCTTCAACTCCATAATTCGTCCTCCTGCTCCAGGTAAGTTGTTACCTTGTCACTATTTAAACAAGAAAATGCAATAAACAGTCATATTCTCTCCTGAATTTATATTTTGAGACATGACTCATCTGTTATATTTCCACCAGGATTCCCCTCCAGCTGGGTTTCAGATTCATGTTTTATGTCTGTTTTGTTCATTCTTGATTCTTTTATTTATGCTACTGTTACTGTTATTGATGATGAGCATTATTCTTTGATTTTGTCTATGTAGGTAAGATATGGTGATATGTTCCATATGTTTTTGGGAGTCACCCTAGAGGCTGGGGCCAACTGGCAAACAAAGCCACAAACTGCCCTCTACCCTATAAATCCGGAGGGTGTCCCACAGTTTCTAGTGGTTCATTTTGAATGTGCTAGGGAGCTGGTAAGTGTCCCACTGTGTTTACGTAATTTTTGTGATTTGTATGGATTCCTGGGGCCTCATGCATAACGCCGTGCATAGAATTCGCACTATAACATGACGTAAGCACAAAAGCCGAAATGTGCTTACACACAGAAAAATCCAGATGCAGGAATCTGTACGTTCGGCAACTTCCACGTTCTTCCGCTACATAAATCCCGCTCAGCATGGAAATAAACGCACGTGCTCACGCTTGCTGTCCCGCCCCAACTCCTCCCAGAATTTTGCCTCTTTGAATATGCAAATCAATATAAATAGCCCTTAAGTTCAGCGTTCTGTGAAAAGGCAATGGCAAAAGTACGATGAAAAATAGCAGAATTTCAGTGAATACCAAATGGAGGCAAAGAAAAACGTACTATTTGTTGGTTTAAACAGTTATATAAGCAACAAAAGGAAGTTGATCGAGTGACATAGCGTGTCGGAGAAACTCGAAAGCTCAAGTTCACAAAGTCGCACGGTGCCCGAAATAAAAAAGTTGTCACATATCAAAGTCGGCGTGAAAAGGTGAGTCGTAGCCCACCGTCTGAGTGTCATATGAAAGCTTATTAAGGTACAGTGAAAAAAAAGGCACACACTGTGAAAAAAGCACGAAATGTCAACTTTAATCTCGAAATTTCCACTTTACTCACGTAGTTTATTTTGTCATTAAAGTAGAACATCATAAACTTCATCTTAAAATCGTTTAATTTACTAGTTTCTCAAATCCCATCGTAACTAAAATAGCACGTGAAATGCTTTGTTGTGTATTTGATCTTATATGTGCTCTATGTGCCTGAATCACTACGTGCTCTTCCTCTGACAGGACACAGAATCCATTACATTCGTAATATTACAGCTCTCTGAATAATTAAAATACTGAGAAGTATACGTGATATCATTTTCATGATGATACAAGTTAAAGCATGTTATTAAACATGGGAACACGGTGGCGCAGTGATTGTTCATGTCTTACGCAAGATGCTTGCTGCGCCATGCGCGACCTTCAATGAAATGCTTTATTACAGAAGTACTGTCTTTTTCAAACGTACTAACCCCCAATTCCTGTCCTTAGTTTTCTTTCTCCAAATACCCAATCACCACACAATCAGCTCTGTAATAGACGTTAAGCCATCTGTAAGCTTAGAACGCCAATCCTTCAAAACTTTTAAGGAACATCGAAATATCTTAGTAATGTTTAATTATTCTATCCATCTATCCTTCCAGTGTTGCACCAGCCACAGCATGAAAACAGCGCGAGGCGGGAACAATCCATGAACGAAGTTCAAGCTCGCTAGTGCTGCAGCACCGTGTAGTTAAAGTTTTATCTGTATAATATAATCAACATGTTTTGCTGCATTTCATCTTAAAAATTATATTGTCATCATATGTAAATATGTGCTTTATAAAGTGGCTCAGGTTGTGCAATATTATAACTGTATCATAAGTACAATTACCTCACTGTAACTTGCAAGTACAAACAGTTCTACAAAGAGCACTTGATGGACTGATTGAGTGCGTGTATGGTTCTTGGGACGAAACTGTTTGTGAACCGCGAGGTCCGAACAGGAAAGGCTGTGAAGCGTTGGTTGGATGAGAGCAGTTCAAATAGGCAGCATGGCTGAGGCAGAGTGTGCTTGATGCTGTATACCGATAATTCTCTTTCCAATTGCTGTAGATCTGTCATTCACACTCAGATACAGTGATATAAATACTCCGAGTGGTGCAGTGAGAGTAATATGGAAAAAGATGATCCGCTGTGGCAACCCCTAACGGGAGCAGCTGACAGAAGAAGAAGAAGGTGCAGTGAGAGTAACAACGCTAAAGCACTTATGGTATTTAGAATAGTTTGACCATTCTGTGTACCATTATATTGTTACGGGTTAATTACAATCAGATGCATTAAATTTATGAACGATATGCGGTTAATTTCAGTGTATTTGATAAAGCCGCCGTTGTGGATGTGGATCTAAGAAAGGGTAACCACACAGGAACAGTAGCACTGCTTTGACGCTGGGTGCCGCCAGTCTGTAAAACTGAGCGGAGAACTTGCATACGACAGGGTATGAGGTACCGTGGAAAAGTGTGTGGCTTTACGCCAAGTGTAGGTTTTATACATCACGATTTGAATGTGGAAACGTTCTTACGCAACATTTCTGTGCGTACGCACCGTTTATACATGAGGCCCCTGGCCTTTTTTCACTGTGTTTTGACCATTCTTTGGGTTCTGTACTGGGACTTGGTTGCTTTTGGAATTGCACTTTGCAGCTATTGCATGCCTTTTGTGCTCTTCAGAGCTTCACATTGTAAACGAGTTTTTGTGAAATAAACCTTGCATTTTTTAATGATCCTTCATTTGCTCTTATCACTAGCTAGGGTCTGATGGTGATATCCCCTTTTAGTAGGCATTTTTTGGAAATGTTTGGGACTGGTGTGCTTTGAGTATCCCAGTTTTAGAACACCATCAGAGTCCCTCAGAAGATTCATTGAGAGTTGTTAGAGTAATTACTTCTGCATTTTTCTATATTTCTTTTTTTTTTCTAAATGTTTCACTTTGCCTTTATTGTTTGTTGTTTGGATTATCAATCTGGATTTGTTTGCCTATTAAATCATACATCTACAGTTTCCATCTCCCTTGAAAGGCCATTCAGAATTTTTCTAGACCCAGATTACATCTTTATATGGCCTTTTTTGCTCAAGACTAAAGGGATGTAATTCCCTTAGCTCATTGGAGTAGGACATGTCTTTTAGTCTCAGGATGCACTAAGTTGCTTTCACCTGATCAGCATCTACTGCTGCTTTGTCTTCGTCGTAGCATGATGACCTGATAAGTTGACTTGCACCAGATTACACTATTGAATGAATTACATGATTGAAAATGACCATTTAGCTTATATTGTATCCTTCCGTAGTGATCACCATGCTACGATTCTTACAGGCGTTACAGTGTTGTTTAAACAATAATAGTACAAGCAGGTTATGAGACTGGCACACTTGTTATTTGAAGTCCAATGTTTTAGCCAGAAAGACACATCACCTTTGCAGTTTGGAGCTAATTAGAACAGTGTCAACTATGGAAGGACATAGCTTCCTCTTGTGCTCGGGCAGAAACTCAGCAGTCACAAGATTTAATGCCATCACTCTTACACTAAGTAAACCACTTAATGTTCCTATGTACTGTAAGAATAAGAAACAGACAGTCAGTGTTGGGGCACCCTTAGGAAAATCCTGTAAAATTTGTTGTTAAGCAATCAAAAATAAAGTATGGAAATACGCAAAAATGGTCTTTTCAGACGCCAGTCCTACTGTATATTGACTGCCCAAGATGGCGGTTCTTCCAGTCATGTAGTAACTGGGCAGGAACAGGCAGGTCCACATGGACAGATACTGGAAAAGACGTTGGTGGGGGAGAGCTGTCAGTCTTCTGGCCTGCACAGGTAGGAAAAGAAAGAAGGTTATCACACAGCGCCATCCCCTGGAGAGGTAGAGAATTTCCATCACCAAAGTCCTTAAACTGTCTTCAATATGCTCACGTGTGATATTACCGTTCTGCTGTGCTGTACAACAGCTATATGAACTGCAGGTTATACAAAAATGAAGAAGAGAGTAAGCTACTTGACTAGGTCTGACTTGTACTAAGATTATATACAGACTATAAAAATATCTGGTCAGGAAAACCAAAGTTGGCATTGAAGAAAATCTCTTGCAAATGTAGGATTACTCTAACATCCAAAAGAACTTTTAAAATCCATCAGTTCATTTTGTCATTGTGCTAATTTCAGGATCATGCACACTCTTGAGTATGCAGACACTCACTCACACCGTGTTGATCTAGAGGTATTTAAAGTTAACTTACACTTGCTTGGAATATGGGAGGAAACTGGTGTAGGAGACAGCCGGCAGCATAACACGGTCGGGACGCCCCTGAAGTGGAATGATGGGGGAAGGCAGCTGCTTTGGGACACTGCCTCCCCCAGGACGCTAGTTGGCAGCTTCCCTGCAGCATAGCGGTGCCCTGGATTCACGCAGGGCACCATGGGATCTGGAGTTCGGCTTCACAGCCCTGCTGGATGCCATGGGTGCCACCAGAAGATGCTGCAGGGAGACTGGGGAGTCCCTACTGTCTACATAGCCCGGAAGTACTCCAAAGTCATGAGGATGGGAGCACAGAAGTACTTCCAGGCTGAAGAAATCACAAGTTTTCCATCTGAACCAGAAGCACTTCCGGGTCAAGGACTATATAAAGGACTGCTGTGAACCCAGCAAGCGAGCCGGAGTCGGGAGGTGTAGGACAGAGCTTGCTGGGAGGTGTGGAGGAGAGAATATTGTGATTGTGTGCTTATTTATTTATTCCCTGTTTATTGTGGTGGAGGTGCTTTGGGGCACTACAGAAAGAAGAAATTGAACAACTTCTTGGTGCTTTTTTCCCGTGTTCTGTGTCTGTCTGTTGGGAAAAAGTGGGCAACAGTGCCACCAAGCGGCCACTCTGTTACACTGGCTATGTAGAATAAGCTCATAAAACACTGGAAAATCAAAGACAGTTAAAGAACATATCACTCTTTGGTAATACTTTAGTTTAGGTACTGCAAAAATGCAACAATTACTCAATTACTCTTATGTAACAAGGCCTTGATAAAGGCATCTTTTGGAGATAATACAATTACAAAGCATCAGTAAAGCAGTTATTCATCTGTGCAATGTGGCCTACTAAAATAACTTGACTTTGGAATAATTATAATTGGCTTAAATGAGACACGTGTCTCTTGATATTGCATACTTCAATCTATGACCTATGAATCCTTCATATTCATAAGTAATTTTACCAGCATATCAAATGTCATACTGTATGTACAGTGATGAATAAACACTTTACAGATACCTTATAACCGTAATTAAGATGACAAGAATGCTTTGTTAAGTTCTAACTACATAAGAGTAAATGAGTAATACTATACCACCTACACTAAAGTGTTACCCACTCTTTAATTGGTTAATCCAGTTCAGAGCTGCTGAGGGTGGGTGGGCTGAAGTTCATCTCAGCAGCTCTGAGTACAGTGAAGGAACAAACAAGGTCCAGTCACACACACACACACACACAAAGTACACCAATGTGTTGTTCCAGTCAACTCAACATGCATATCTGTGGATGAAAACCCACAGAAGAAAAAAACCCCATGAAAAAAAACACCTGCAGACAAGGAGAAAACCAACTTTACACAGACAATGTCCAGCAATGGGACTTTAACCCAGCATATAGTATCTGTGAGACAAAAATATGAACCTTTGTACCACCTTGATAATAATAAACACACATGTACTGTAATAATAAATGTGTATAAATAAATAAATATGTACTGATAATAATATAGAATATAATAAATAATAATATAATAAATAAATATAAATAATAAATAAATAACATATATTATATATATCTGCGGTGGGTTGGCGCCCTGCCCCGGATTGGTTCCTGCCTTGCACCCTGTGTTGGCTGGGATTGGCTCCAGCAGACCCCGTGACCCTATGTTCGGATTCAGTGGGTTGGGAAATGGATGGATGGATATTATATATATTATATCCTCTTTAATAAAATCCCTGTGTGCGTCCATGTGTCCGTGTGTGTGTGCCTTCTGGTGAAGTGCGCATGCGCGGGGCACGGTGCGATGCTTCAAAGGCCGCCTGACGCATCACACAAGACAGAGAGGGCGGGACCTATAAAATATCGCGCGCCCGATCCATTCGGATTTCGGTAAATGAGGTAATGAGGTAAGACCTAAAACATAACGCACGAAAAATTCAATCAGGTACTGAGACGCGGAGACCAGCTTCCCCAAAGAGGTGGGATTAGTGTTTGATGTTCACTCTGAGGATGTCAGATTTGCGATTAACAAAGTTGGCCCGGTAAAGTGTAAAGTGTTTTCCTAAATATACGAATTTTCATGATATTACAATAGGATGACTTTTAAAAGTAGATTTATTTTCGCGCACATAAAATCCGTTGCTGGGGAGATGCCACACATACAATAATCAGCTGCATGCCAGCACAGATTAAAATACTTGCTGGAGGGACGTATTACTGTGAGAGAATATTAAAGGCACTCAATACAGTGACACATATTACAGCCACATACAAGCCAGTATTACTATAACAGAAAGTAGACGGTCCTTTGCCATTTAATATAGACTGTTCCTACTAATGTTTATGCACTACTATTCTAGCGCCCGTTATTGTAACGGGCTTAATGTCTAGTATATATATATATATATATATATATATATATATATAAAATATATTATTATATATTATTTATAAATAAATAAAAAATAATATAATAAATAAATATGTACTGATAATAATAAACACACATGTACTGACACATCCATGTTAAAGGTTTTAAAATACTGAGCTGCAAGCTGGATCCATATCCACAAAAGTGATCAGCTATGAACAGAGCAAATGCAGTTTTTTTTAAAATAAGGCTGTAAGGTTTATTCAGTTTTGAAAAAGAAAAAAAGTCAGTTCAACTGTAGAACATGTAAATAAGGATTAACATAATTTTCATTTAGTAATAATAGTAATGCTGCAATAGATTTAAAATAAATATTTTACTGTTCAAACACATATACATCACAATATTTGTAAATCTAATTTATGTTTTACATAAAAAAAGCAAACATTTCACTGTGAACCAAGGCTTAGTATGAAGTCATTTAAGTCATGTGGCCCTGTGACTAAAGAAACGAGCAGCAAAGCCAAAGCCTGCAGGTTCAAATTGCCCAGGCTGCTGTAATCTGTCTGGCCTGCCAAGGCTCCACTCATGTGAATATGCAGGTCTGCAACAAAACTGATTGAATATGGTTTATCATAATTATCATATATACATTGTAGCCACCCAAACCCAACACAGACAGATGCCTGGCACAAGTTCAAGCACAAAACACATTTTATTTTGTGTTGGGAAACTCTTCTCAATTGTTCCCACCTTCGCAGCACAGCACAATAAAACAGCACTTTCTTTGCCTTCTTTTTCTTTGTCTCAGTCCGTCCGCCTCTATTCCTCCTCCGGCCAGCTTCGTCCTCTTCCTCCCTACTCTGGCTCCCAAAATGAGCCTGCACCTGAGAGTACTCCATAGGGGCTTGTTAGGGAGGTCTGGAATCACTCCCAAGTGGGGTGAAAACCCAAAGAAGGGCTCTGCAGCTCCCCCTGGCATCTGCCACTGAACTCAACAGGGCAGTGCCAGACTCCAACTACCATGGAACACTGTGGAGATCCAAGGTGCTGCTACAAACCAGGGGGCCTGCCATCTAGCGCTCCAGGAGAGGCAGTGCACTGTGTACATCTGCTCCCCAAGTCCTTCTACTTCAACAGCCTCTCGGCTCTCTGTCATAATATATACAGTATAGTCTGTTTATTTATACTGTATATATACATTTAGAAATATACAAAACCTTCAGAAAGTATTCAGACCCCTTCACTTTTACCACATTTGTTATGTTTAATAAATATGTTAAACTTGCTGTTAAAATTGTTTAAATTATTTTTTCCCTTCATCAAACAATGCTCAATGTGAGAGCAGAATTTTACAAATTTTTGCAAATTTATTAAAAATAAAAAAACTGAAATAACCCATTGACACAGGTATTCAGACCCTTTGCTATGACACTTGAAATGTAACTCAGGTGCATCCCATTTTATCGATCATCACAGAGATGTTTCTACACCTTGGAGTCCACCTGTGGTCAAGTCAACTGATTGGATGTGAGTAGCAAAGGCACACACCTGTCTATAGAAGGGCCCACAGCAGTGCGTATCAGAGCAAAAAAACAGGCCATTAAGTCAAATGAAGGAATTGCCTGCAGAGCTTAGAGACAGAATTTTGTTGAGGCAGAAATCTGAGGAAGACTACAAAACAAATTCTGCAGCACTGAAAGTTCCCAAGAGCACAGTGCTCTCCATAATTCTAAAAAGAATTAAATTTGGAATAGCTGTGACTCTTTCTAGAGCTGGCCAAACTGAGCACGCAGGGGGGAAAGGTCTTCATAATAGAGATGACCAAGAACCCAATGGTTAGTCTGGCTGAGCTTCAAAGAACCCGAGTAAGAATTGGAAAAACTTCCAGAAGGACAACCACCATTGTAACACTTGACTAATCTGATCTTTATGGATGAGTGACCAGATGACATATGAAAGCCTGTTTGGAGTTTGCAAAAAGGCACCTAAAGCACTCTCAGACACTAACAAAAAAGATCCCCTGGTCTGATGAAACCAAGATTAAACTTTTTCATGTCTGAAGGACACTATTCACCACTCATTACCTGAAAAATAACATTCCAACACTGAAGCATGCCAGTAGAAACATCAAGCTATGGGTTTGCTTTTCAGTACCATGGATTGGAGGATTAGTCAGGGTCAAGGGAAAACTAAACAGAGCAAAAGTCCAGAGATATTCTTAATGAAAACCACCTAAAGAGTCCTCTGGAACTCAGACCAGGCCAAAGGTTCACCTTCCAACAGGACAATGACCCTAAACACAAAGCAAAGACAGCACAGGAGTGGTTTAGGGACAACTCTGGGAATGTTCTTGAGTGGCACAGACAGACTCTAGACTTGAACCCCATTGAACATATTAAAATATGGAAGCTATCCATTGATGGTCTACATCTACCCTCACAAAGCTTGAGAGGATCTGCAGAGAAAAATGGCAGAAAATCCCCAAATCCAGGTGTACAAATCTTGTGGCGTAGTACCCAAAAAGACACTCCAGACTGTCATCGCTGCCAAAGCTGCTTCAACCAAGTAACACGTAAAGGGTCTGAAGACTTGTAGTCTATGTGATGTTTCAGTTTTTTTTTTTTTAATAAATTTGCAAAAATGAGTAAAATTCTGTTTTCATTTGTTATTTTGGGGTATTGAGTGTTCTTTGATGAAGGAAAACATGAACTGAAATAATTTTAGTACAAGGCTGCAACATAACAAAATGTGTTAAGAGTGAAAGGATCTGAATACTTTCAAAAGGCAGTCTAAATTCGCAAAGTACCCAACCATCCATCTTCTATACAGACATCATCCAGAGTAGAGTTGGTGGGCAGCTGGAGCCTATCCCAGCAAGCATCAGGTGCATGGCAGGAACAACCCCTGGACAGGGCACAGGCCCATCAGTTGGTGAAAACATTGTCGCAGGTGGCCGGGTGTGATCCACAGCCGCCTGCCTATTTAAGGAGCCGCCTCCCTGCAATCAAGGCTGGAGTCGGGTGAGGAGGTGGACGAGGTCAGAGAAGGTGGCAAAGAGAGGCCCTGAGTGTTGTGTGAAGAGGAAGAGGAGGCTTAATGAAGAAGCCGGGATTGTGAGAGACTGTGGGGGTTTGATGGTGTGGTGCAC
Organism: Erpetoichthys calabaricus; assembly: GCF_900747795.2. Classification (NCBI taxonomy): domain Eukaryota; kingdom Metazoa; phylum Chordata; class Cladistia; order Polypteriformes; family Polypteridae; genus Erpetoichthys; species Erpetoichthys calabaricus. Next base: position 38,669,379 of record NC_041401.2, read on the forward strand.
TTAGTGACTTGTAAATAATAATTGTGTAAATAAACGTGTGGTGATGGAAGGAAACGTGTCTGCCTGTCTGTGTCCGGGTCGACTATTTCACAACATACACACATATCAGGGACCAGTTTAACATTGCCAGTCCACCTAACCTGCTGGTCTTTGGACTCTGGGAGGAAACACACATGGGCACTCGGGAGGAGTACCTCATATACATATACATATACATACCCGGGTTTTGATGTTGCAAGGCAGCAGGGCTACCACTGTGTCACCAGTATAGACAGTATAAATATATTTTATATAAATAATTATGGAAAGGGGAACAGAAGAAATGTGAGCAGCTTCAACTCTCATAAATACTAAATTCAGAATGACTTAAGGAGATTCAACAGATGTTGCCTGCAGCCCTATATTAGAAGTAGTGGGCTCGGAAAAACTAATGAATGGAAAAATTAAAAAAAAATAAAATAAAGATTGGTGTTTGCTGTTTAACTTCATATCTGAGTTGCCTTTTAAAAAAGAGTTTAAAAATATGAAGCAGAAGGGGAGAGACTCTTTTTGTTGCAGAATGTTGCCATGCTGTCTGTTTTCCTCATTTAGTCAGTATTATGGGGTTAGAAGTGAAATATGGTTGTATGATTAAAACACCTGACAAATCTCCCTGGCTGAGGCCAAAATGTAACATAATGTATTTGTTGGCCTGAAGATGGATATAAATTCAAGTCTGTCAACACTAACTAAAGGCCCAGTTCCATGTAATACAAGTGTATTCATGAAGACCTTGGACTTTTGGGTTTTATTGGGACAGATCAAAAAGATGGCATACCATGAAAAACCTGAAAAGGGTGGCAAACCTGATCCAGATGTGGCACGCTTCTGTGTCTCTAGGGTGAGCTCCCTTTGCAATGGACTGTCAGATGATCCAGTTACACTACATATTTCAATGTAAAAAATGTAATTAGTTTTGGTGCCAATTTCTGCTCTAGGTGTCACTAGCTTTGAAATCTGGGCTGTCAATGTTCATAGAGTATAGTACATTTTAATCTTTAATTGTTTTACTATGGCATTTCAGTTTTTTATCAAAATGCAGCTACAGGCTCATTACTAGTTTCAAATCCTAGTTATTGCCACTCTTTTTCAAAAAGAAGTTTGTGTGTTCTCTCAGCGTCTGGTGTAAAAGGAGACAAGGTAAACAGGAGAAGAGTTGGGGCACCATGGGTCTCCTGTTTATTTGTCCAAGGCTGGTTAGGATTTAAAAATGGAAAAAAACCCCAAAAGTTTTCAAAATGATCCCAGTATGACGTAGGTTTATTAGAGGGGTCCTCTCTTCATGAGTCTGTGGTTTGGTCTGACAGGGTTCTGATGATCAGGTGACTTCAGAAGCAGAAGGGGTGGAGCATTGGTCGTCTCAGGTGGAAATGACATCACAGATGTGACCTCTGGATTGTGCTCCTCCATTCTAGGGCAAACAGAAATCGTGTTACATCCAAATCCTTCCCTGTAAGATAAGATGACCCAAATCTGAGCGACATGTCCCAAGCTCACATGTTTGACACTGGGTACTCGGGTTTTATCTACATATTCACAAAAATGATGCATTATCTAACTGGCATCTTAAAAACTAGCCTGGTACTGAAGGAGTTTGCGTGCATCTTCACCAGACTGTCTCTTATTCCAGGGTTTGTTTCAGCCTTGCTGGTGAAGGCTCCAGCCCACCATGACAATAAAGTTTGATTCTGCACTGTAAAAAATGCATATGCAAAAACTGGACCAAGAAAACTTTAAATAGGAGTTGTTTTGCTTTTATTTAGCAAAAACATATGCCAATAGGGTAAGTAAAATTTAATTTATAAGATTTCTTAAAGTAAGATAAAAAATCTTTTGATAAGTTAATAATTCTTACAATCAAGTAAAACAAGATTTAATATCATGATATAAATACTTTTTACTTGTTTAGGCTTCATTTTTTGCAGTGTATGGATTAAAAAACTGCATGAAAGGATGGGCAAATCAGTTACATTATTTGTTGGGCATACTACATAAAGGCAGACTCTTGTTTTAGACAGTATCTCAGTGTCAGAGATTATTATTAATTTAATGCTGTTGTGTTTACTTGTAACAGTAAAAGGAATAAGATTGACATAAAGTAGGACCATTTGAGTTCACGTGCATATAACAGTTTGCAGGATTTATGTAGAACATAAAACATAACAACATAAGTATCTGGCAAACAAGAGGAGATCATTCACTCCATCAGGGTCATTTGTTTAGCTAATAGCTAGGCTGTCCCGATATCTCATCCAGATACTTCATAAAGGTTGTCAGGGTTTCAGCTTCAACTTCGTGTCTCAGTAGTTTGTCCCAGATTCCCACAACTCTCATAAATAAGTGCTTTTTTGGCTTCAGTTTTAAATGCACTGCTCCTTAATTTCCACTGATGTCCTTGAGTAAGTGATTCACTGTTAAGTTGAAAGAATTTGACTAGATCTGCTTTATCAACGTCTTTGATCATTTTAAAAACCTGGATTAGTTCCCCATGGAGCCTCCTATGCTCAAGGCTAAACAGGTCTAGTTTTCTGAATCTGTGAGAGTAGGATAAGTCCTAGGGTGCTCTGGTTGCTCTCCTCTTCACAGCTTCAAGTGCTGCTATGTCTTTCTTGAAGTGTGGTGACCACAACTGCAGAGAATACTCCAGATACTGTCTCACTAGTTCAATATATAGTTTGAGCATAACGTCCCTTGATTTACATCAACGGATATTTATGTACTTAAAAGCTATGAACAGCAGACCCACCGTCTGTGTTTTTAACCTGATTTACTGTATGTTTGTCCAGCACAGAATCACCTATAAAAAGTTTTCACCCCCTTGGAAGTTTTCACATTTTATTGTTATACAACATTGAGTCACAGTTGAATCAATTTGTCTTTTTTGACACTAACTAATATCAAAGTGAAAACAGATCTCTGCACAATGGTCTACGTTAATCTACTCCCTATATATAAAATCCTAAGCCTAAAAGTGCAACGATTTTGTGCAACAATTTTATGTCACGTTTTTTGTCACGCTTTAAATCGGGCTTATTTTAAAACCTACATGTATATGTTTGGCATCATTCTTTTGAGAAGTTATTGAACATTAATGTGATGTTGTTAGATTTTCAGATTCTTATTCCGATTTTGAATTATAAACTAAAAAATATCAAGAACCCACATCCCGCGAGATGAGACTTTGTGCCAAGAGATTTAACCATGCCTGGAGCTGGAAATAAAAGACAAAGAGTAGATGAAAAAGACAGCTTACTTTTAAATGTTCGAAGTGCCGATCACGTGGCACAGCAGCAGCAGCAGCAAACCAGCAGCTGATCGAGCAAAAAGGAGGTTAAAAAAAAAAACTGTATTTGTGTCCCATTGTATCACCGTTTAAGAGGGGGTTTCGGAGTAATGACCACGTCTTCTTGGGGTGCATTCAGCCCCCCTCTTTACGACACGAGCTGCAGAGACGTGAAGTGGCTGGCGCGTAGCGCAGGCCAGTGGGGTTGGCGAGCAAAGTGAGCAGGGGGTAAGCCCCCTAGTTACAAATATAAAACAAAAAAAGTATTGATCATATAAGTACTCACCCTCTTGACACACGTAAAACATCACTGGTGTAGCCATTTGGTTTTAGAAGTTACATAATTAGTTCAATGAAAATCACTTGCCCAGGGTTTCAGTTGACTATAATGTAAATGCACCTTATCTGGGAGGTCCAACTTGTGGTGAGTCAGTATCATGGCCTAGCCTACACAATGAAGAAAAATTAACAATCAATGAAACTCCATAAAAGGGTGATTGAAAAACACCGATCAGAGGATGGAGACAAGGAAATATCCAAGTCAGTTAATATCCCACGGATTCCAGTTAAATCAGTCATTAAGAAACACAGCTGTAAATCTGAGGGCGTCCACAAAAACTGAATGGTTGTGCAAGATGATGACTAGTGAAGGTCACCAAGAGACCTTTGAGAACTCAAAAGTTGCAGACTACAATGGCTGAGATTGGAGACACTGGCAAATGACAACTGTGCTTTACCAGTCACAGCTTTATGGGAAGGTGGCAAAGAGAAAAAATGCATATAACATCTTGGCCAGAAGACACAATGCACAGGAGACTCTGAAGTCAGCTAGAAGAAAGTTTTACAGTCTGATGAGACCAAATTTGAGCTTTTTGGCCATCAGACTAATGCCATGTTTGAACACTGCACATTGTCAAAAACATAGCATCCCCACCATGAACAATGCTGGTGGCAACATCAAGGTATGGGCATGCTACTCTGCAGCAGGCCTGGAAGGCTTGTGAGGATGAAATGAATGCAGCAAAATACGGTAAAATCCTGGAGGAAATCCTGATGCAGTTTGCAAGGTCTAGCAAGACAAGAACTTCAAGCATAAAGCCAGAGCAACAAAGAAATGGCTTATAAACCTCAATGTTAAGGTCCTGGAGTGGCCGAGTCAGAGTCCAGATCTTAATCCAACTGAGAATGTATGGCTGGACTTGAAAAAAGCTGTTGACTCACAATCTCCTAATAGCCTAGCAGAGCTTGAGCACTTTTGCAAAGAAGAATGAGAAAAAAAATGGTAGTTCGCTGACGAGAGATAGAGATAGAGAGGCCTGTGTTCACAGACTCAGCTGTCATGGCTGCCAAACATTCACCTACTAAATACTGACTAGAAGGGAGTGAATATTTATGAGATCAATGATTTTGTGTTGTATAATTTTAATTCATGTAGGCCACTTTGTAGAGATCTGTTTTTACTTAACCACTGCTGAGTCATTTTTTTTTCATCGATGTCAAAAAAGCTAAATTAAACCTGTTGTGATTCATCCATCCATCAATTATTCAACCTGCTATATCCTAACTACAGGGTCACGAGGGTCTGCTGGAGCCAAACCCAGCCAACACAGGGCACAAGGCAGGAAACAAACCCCGGGCAGGGCGCCAGCCCACCGCAGTGTTGTGATTCAATGTTGTATAATACTAAAATGTGAAAATTTTGAAGGGGGTGAATCCTTTCTATAGACACTGAATGTTTTACTTGCAACAGTAAAAGGAATACAATTAAATAAAAGTAGACAATTTGAGTGCACATGCATATGCCACATTATTTACTGAGAATGTAGAAGAGTAGACAATCCATCCATTCATTTTCTTAAACTGCTAAACATTTGTCCAACACAGAATCACACAGATCATGGGGGATTAGCATCCTGCGGTGTCCTCTTCAGACTGAGCTCTAACTGCACACACATACACACACTGGCCATTTTATTAGGTACACCTGTTCAACTGCTTGTTAACACAAATATCTAATCAGCCAATCAATGTATTCAGTCATATAGACATTGCTCAAAACAACCTGCTGAAGATCAAATCGACTGGGGGAAGAAAGGTGAGTTAAGAGACTTTGAACATGGCATGGTTACTGGTGCCAGACAGGCTTGTCTGAGTATTTCAGAAACTGCTGATCTCCTGGGACTTTCACACACAACCATCTCTATGTTTTACAGAGTCTAGTCTGAAAAAGGGAAAATATCCAGTGAGCAGCAGTTCTTTGTGCGAAAATGATTTGTTGATGCCAGAGGTCAGTGGAGAATGGCCAGACTGGTTTGATCAGAGAGAAAGACAACAGTAACTCAAATAACCACTCGTTACAACTGAGGTATGCAGAAGAGCATCTCTGAACACACAACACGTCAAACCTTGAAGTAGATGGGCTACAGCAGTAGGAGACCACATCGGGTGACACTCCTCTCAGCTAAGAAAATGCAGCTGAGGCTGCAGTTCACATGGGCTCACCAAAATTGGACAAGCGAATACCAGAAACATTGCCTGGTCTGATGAGTCTTGATTTCGTCTGTGACATTTGGATGGTAGGCTCAGAATTTGGCATCAACAACATGAAAGCGTGGATCTATCCTGTCTTGTATCAACAGTTCAGGCTGCTGGTGGTGGTGGTAAAATGGTGTGGGGGATATTTTCTTGACACACTTTTGGCCCTTTAGTACCAACTGAGTATCCTTTAAATGCCACATAATACCTGAGTAATGTTGTTGACCATATCCATCTCTTTATGACTGCAGTGTATTCATCTTCTGATGGATAACTCCAGGAGGATAACATACCATGTCACAAAGCTCACATCATCTCAAACTGCTTTCTTGAACATGGCAATGAGTTCACTGTACTCAGATGGCCTACACAGTCACCAGATCTCAATCTAATAGAGCACCTTTGGAATGTGGTGAAACGGGAGATTCGCATTATGGATGTGCAGCTGACAAATTTACAGCAACTGCATGATGCTATCATGTCACTATAAACCAAAATCCCTGAGGAATGTTTCCAACATCTCATTAAATCTATGCCACAAAGAATTACGGCAATGCTGAAGGCAAAAGGGGGTCCAACCCAGCAATAGCAAGGTGCACCTAATAAGGTGGCTGGTAAGTATGTTACTTGTCCATGATTTTTTTTTCCACAATAGCATGTAAAGTTTCTGGAGCTCCATTGAAGTGGTAAACAAGTGTGAAATATTCTTTGGTTCCTTGTGAGGATGATAAAGGGCCCCGTTGCGGCTTTCATTGTGATGCACCACAGTCCAGGACCTTTGTTATTGTATAATGCCTTATGCTTGGTTTGTTTTGTCTTAGAGATTGGTGGAGGCCAGACTTTAAGCTGGAGCTGGGCTTTAGATTTGTGACATGGCTTAAAGCTGCTCGATAACGATGATACAACAAGGCATGCAACAAGGGAGAAGCATGGGAACACATGGGATATCATTTCTTTACTTCACCCTTAACTTCAAGCTGCAGTCAGGAGGAAGCAATATCATAAGAAAGAGCTTCACTTCAGAGAGCTTCAGATCCCTTCACTGTCTGCACACTTTATGTGTTGTAGATTTTATTTTAAATTGATAAATTTACCATATTTGCCCATTCATCTATGCTCAATAACCCATAATGACAAAATGAAAACATGTTTTCATAAAAGGTTTTTTAAATTCATTAAAAAACAAGAACTGAAATCTCTCATTCATGTACGCATTCACCCTTAATTCAGTACTTTGTAGAAGCACCTTTGGCAGCAATTCCAGCTTTGAGTCTTCTTGGAAAAGTCTCTATAAGCTCTGAACACCTGGATTTGGGCAGCTTATCCCATTCTTCCTGGATGATCCCCTAAGTCACTATTAGATTCAATGGGACGCATCTGTAAGCTGCCATCTTCAGATCGCTCCTCTCCAAAGTTTGGGCTTTGGGTGGGCCACTGTGGCACAGTTAGTGTGTTGTCCCGAAGTCACTCCAGTGTTTTGTTGGCTGTATGCTTTGGGTCATTGTCATGATGAAAAGTGAAATGTCACCCCAGTCTGAGGTTGTGTTGAATATGTAACAGGTTTTCTCCCAGGACCTCCTAGTATCTGGCTGACCTCATCCTTCCCTCAGTCTTGACAGATCTATCAATTATGGAGAATCCACTACATCCATTAAACAGTGTCATCTCCAGACAGAAGGAGCAGTTTCAGCGACAGACTGCTGTCACTGTCCTGCTCCACTGACAGACTGAGAAGATCATTCCTCCCCCAAATTATGCGACTCTTCAATTCCACCAGAGGGGGTAAACGTTGAACATTATTCAAGTTATTGTCTGTTTTTTACCTGCATTTTTTATTACTCTTTAATTTAATATTTTTTGCTGCTGGAGTATGTGAATTTCCCCCTGGGATTAATAAAGTATCTATCTATCTATCTATCTATCTATCTATCTATCTATCTATCTATCTATCTATCTATCTATCTATCTATCTATCTATCTATCTATCTATCTATCTATCTATCTATCTATCTATCTATCTATCTATCTATCTATCTATCTAGATCTCCCTGTCTCCGCCATTGAGATACACCCCTACAGCATGACACTTCATATTTCATTGTAGGAATGTTAATAGGGCGGTGATGAGCATTGCCTGGTCTTCCTCATTCATGGTGCTTGGAGTTCTGCAGAAATATTTATCTAATCAAACATGAAAATCTTTTTCCTCATGCTCTCAGAATCCTTTAAACTGTCATATGCATTTTACTCAAGAGTGGCTTTTGTCTAGCCAGTCTGCCACAAACATCTGATTGATGGAGGGTTGTTGTGATGGTCATCCTTCAAACAGGTTCTGCCATCTTAGCAAAGGATCTCTGAATCTCTGTTAGAGTGACCATTGAGTTCTTGGTCACGGTTACCTCCCTGAACAAGACCTTTCTTGCCCGGTTCCTCAGCTTGACTCTACAAACAACTCTCAGAAGACTGGCGGACGGAAACGATGTGGCAGGAAATGACATCATGACTGGCAGACGGATGCAACGTCATCAAAAGGAACCGGAAGTGATGTGGTGGAAGTGACGTCATCTTCTGGAGACCGGATGTGACATCATTGAAGAGGCGCTGGAAGTGACGTCATTAAGATAGAGCTGAAAGTGACGTCATCAGAGGGAGCTGGAGGTGGAAGTGACGATCGGTGGCCATCTTTGGAACCCGGAAATATGGAAGGTATGTTACTTTCTTCTTTTTGTCTGACAAAAGAGAGACAGAGGCGTTAGTACTGCAAATCAACCCCTTGTCTTGCGATATATTTCACTCACCTCAGGGCTTGTTGACTGCCTCCTAAACACACATGTGTGACAGACATCATGGCTTGAGTTTTGGCTGGGCATGATGGACCTCATATGACCAGTTGTGTTCTTTTCTAAATGATGTCCAATCAATTCACTTAGTCACGGGTGGACTCCAGTCACGCTCTAGACACATCTCAAGGAAAATAAAGCAAACAGGATGCACCTGAGCACAATTCCGAGTGTCACAACAAACAGTCTGAATACTTGCATGAATGAGAGATTTCAGTTAATAAATTTGCAAACCCTTCTGAATACATGTTTACACTTTGTCATTATGGATTATTGAGTGTAGATTGGTGGTCAAAATGTCAAATCTATCCATTTAAAATTAAATCTACAACCCAATAAAGTGTGCAGTAAATGAAGAGGTCTGAATCCTTTCTTAATCCACTGTAAGTTGAGATGTCTCTTTATTTTATATTTTTATAAAACAGCCTGAAAGCAAAAAGAGGTTTCAGATGCTCTGTCTTTCAGATGCATTTCCCTCTTTCATGTGGGGTCGCTATATAGACTGGCCTCCTCTATTCTTGTCTGTTATCCACTCCCTTGTCTGACACTCCTTTCTCCCTCAGGTCCTCTTTCACACAATCCATCCACTTTCACTTTGTGTCCTCTTTTCCTCCATCCCAACACCCCCATATCCACAATTCTTCCCCCAACATTGTTTACCTATCTTCTCATAACATGCCCAGACCACTTTAATCTTTTTTCCCATATTTTCTGAGACTTTCCCAACTTTAACTATATCTCTGGTTCTCTCATTCCTGATCTTACCAAGTTTTGTTACTCCTGATTTCCATCTCTGTATCATCCCATTTCCTTTCATGATCCTTTTTAACTGCCCAGGTTTCTGATCCATACAGTAATACCAGTCTGACTGCTGTGTTATACACTTCACTCTTCATTCTTGCACTGTAGTGCATGTGTTAATAAAGGTAAGCATTCATTTTCATATAATCATAGTAACAGTAATGCTGTAGAAAATAATAAAAAACCTTGTGTTCTCTAAGCACACGTCATATGTTATTTGCAAAAGAATTTGAATAAGGGAGGAATGGTGACGCAGCGGTTAGCACTGCTGCCTCAAAACATCTGGGTTCTATTCTCTCCCTGTGTGGGCTTTGCATGCTCTCCCTGCATCAACATGCATTTTCTATGGGTTCTCTCGCTTCATCCCACATCCTTAAGTGTTGCCTTCAACACTTTAGAAATTTTAATACTGTAACAGAACAGGAAATCTTAACTTTAATTTCTAAAATGAAGCCCACTACTTGTTCCCTAGATCCAGTGCCAACAAAACTAGTAAAAAGCACAATGGATATTCTTACAGCACCTATTCTTAGCATTATCAATAGCTCATTATTGCTTGGCACAATACCTGATGCACTAAAACTGTCAGTCATCAAATAAATAGTCAGACCTAGACTCACATATACTTAATAATTATAGACCCATATCAGATCTACCCTTTCTCTATTGACCTCATTTTTTGACACCCATTACACACCCGTCCTACCTGGAAAGGGATCTCTCTCTGAATTGCCTTTCTGAAGATTTCTTCCATTTTTTTCCTTACAAAGGTTTCTTTTGGGAGTTTTTTATTGTCTTCTTAGGGAGTCAAGGCTGGGGATCTGTGAAAAAACAAAGCCTGCAAAAGCCCATTGTGGCACTCCTTGTGTGATTTTGGGCTATGCGAAAAATAAACTGCTGTTGTTGTTAAAGTAAATAACACAAGGAAAGGTTCAATATATGTCAAGTTGAAGTTATTTCTTCACAAACCTTTTATATGTGTATTTGAAATTGACAATTATGTTCTAAACCTAAGCATTTTTCATAAATTAAAAAAAAAATAGCCTGTCCTGGCATTTTATAATGGAAGCCATGAGGCATGGGACACCACCAAAAAATAAAAGCCTAAAACTTGCCAAATATGTTCACTTTGAAGCGACAAAAATTTCAGTGTAAGAAAACATGCCTTCCATGTTTCTGAGGAATGCTTGTAACAACAAGAGGGATCGGGAAATAATCATTTTATTACATATTCTTGGTACTATTTTTTTGAGGTAAGGATACGTTTTCTATTCACTTGTGTGATAAAAGTGGCCTTCTCACAAAACTGTGGAATTAAATGAACACCTGGCAGGAACAGTTCAGTGTGATTGTGTCTTTTGAGAGGAAACTATGCCCCCAGGGGTGAAAGGTTATTGCAAAAGAAGCAAACACTGAGGTTGTGCTAAGAGCTATAAGATAATATAAGCAATAAGGTGCTGCAGATGTTCTATCAGATGGTTGTGGCGAGTGCCCTCTTCTACGCGGTGGTGTGCTGGGGAGGCCTGGACATACTGGTGAGGAAGGCAGGCTCTATTGTAGGCATGGAGCTGGACAGTTTGACATCCGTGGCACAGTGACGGGCGCTGAGCAGGCTCCTGTCAATCATGGAGAATCCACTGCATCCAGTGAACAGTATCATCTCCAGACAGAGGAGCAGCTTCAGGGACAGACTGCTGTCAATGTCCTGCTCCACTGACAGACTGAGGAGATCGTTCCTCCCCCACACTATGCGACTCTTCAATTCCACCCGGGGGGGTAAACGTTAACATTATTCAAAGTTACTGTCTGTTATACCTGTATTTGTTTATCACTCTTTAATTTAATATTATTTTTTATCAGTATGCTGCTGAATGAGTATGTGAATTTCCCCTTGGGAATTAATAAAGCATCTATCTATCTATCTATCTATCTATCTATCTATCTATCTATCTATCTATCTATCTATCTATCTATCTATCTATCTATCTATCTATCTATCTATCTATCTATCTATCTATCTATCTATCTATCTATCAGCTGGTCTTCTTTTAAAATTGCTGAATCTCATAATACTGGTATTTTTTTATTTGAAAATAACATTTATAAACTATTTTACAATGTGCGCATGATCTCAAGACGCAGGCAGCTCAATGCTTGATAACATTCTGGAATTGAAAAATTGACGTATTCGGTAAGCTTTTAAGCTTTTTTCTCCATTGGCACCCTGTGCCTCATGACTTCCATTATAAAATAATAAGACTAGCTTTTTGTTTTTTAATATTTTAGAAAACGGTTAACTTTAGAGCACAATTCTTCATGCCTGATGCATATATACAATGTTTGTGAAGAAATAACTTTAACTTGAAAAATACAGAACTTACCCTTTAACGTTCCTCAATTAGTCTTCCAAGTGAATGTCAGAGTAAGAAGGGCAGACGTCCCATCCATAGTCGGTTTCTCTCCTGTCCCCAAGGTGTTTGGATAGGTTTTTTCCATTCCTCTACTATGAAATAAAAACATTGAGATGGATGGATAATTTAAGTTAACAAATCAGTTATTTCAGTGTGAACAGAAGGCTTATTGTGAAGTCATTTAAACAATGTGATTTAGTGTCGAAGGCGCTGAACTGGAAACCACAAACCTGCAGATTGAAATCTCCAAGTGTGCCGTTCCTTGAAAGTGTAAGGCAGTCTCTTAACCTGCCAAGAGCCCCAGTGTATAAACATGAAGGCCTGGCAAACCTTTTGGGATGTGGCTCTTATTGAAAGGCACTAAATGAAATACCAACTGAATGAGGCAATATGGTGTAGGGGCTAAGGGTCTGCAGTCAAGTCTGCTGATTGAATTATCACATCTGACTGGTGTGACCCTGAGCAAGTTACTTTACCTGCCTGTGCTGCAGCTCTCCAGAAACGTACAAGTAAAGCAGTACAACAACAGCACCGACAGATTATTTCTTGTATAGACTTAAATCACACAAGGGATGTCTCAATGAGCTTTAACAGGCCCTGCTTTTTGATAGCCTCTCAGCCTTGACTCCCTAAGAAGTCAAGAAAAACTCCTCAAAAAAAAAACCTTGCAGAAAAAAAATGGAAGAAATCTTGGGAAGGGCAATTCAGAGAGAGACCCTTTTCCAGGTAGGATGGGCATGCAATGGGTGTCAAAAAATGAGATAACTACAACACACAAAACAGAGTACAAGTTTTCCTCTTCATGGAGCTGGATGGCCAATCTATCACTGTCACCTCAGAAATACAATCTAACTGTACAAATTACTTTGTTCTTGCACAGCGCGCCTCTCCAAGTGTAGGCACAGAACATTGCAATAGAACTCAAAACAAAATGCAAGAATAGTAACTGTGATTCAGTTTACTGTAGAAAGGTGCTATATAAAATAAAAGACTTTGGATTGTTGATTCGTACTTAAAAGGGTGAACAAACTTTGGATAAAAACACTTTGGCTGCCATTCCACATAAGTGAATTAGTGTCACTTAAGGACAATATTCCCATTAATTTCACCATAAATTTCTGCCGCCACAATGAATAGTTTCATTCTAATAAGAGGTAAGATGAACTAAGTTTCAAACAGTTGCAAGCCAAGTAAAGGCATTAAAACATTGTAATAATAACCGTGCAAACAGCAAACACTTTACTTAAACCTGGACAAACAATTCCAATAAACACTTCATATGTCCCTTGATAGTGCCAGTAGTCAGCCGTCCCAGGTTACTCTGGCCTGGCTATGATATACAGAGTGCCGCTCACTGCAGAGAGGGCAGGCTCAAACAAGTCCGCCCGGCTGGGACGGTTGCTCTCTTTTTGTTTTGCAGGACTGCATTCCTTTTGACGTGTTCCTTATTTAAATATTTAGATGCATGCTGCCAGAATCAGATCCAGTCATCCCATTTTGAAATTTTCCTTTATTTTTCCCATGTAAAGTTGAGCCTTTCGAAATCGCTGCTGACTCTTAAGTCTGAGAATTTGTATCAGGTCAAGGAGTTGGTGTAATGTGTGGAATGTACTGAGAGAAAGTGTTGGGTTAAAAGGAAGTATGTTATTTTAGTGGTTTGTATGGAGAACAATGGAAAGGGAACAGAAATGAACATTATTTTATACAACACCTTTCAATAGTCAAGACCATCTATGATCATTATGCGATGATCAGCCAGCTAGAACACAGAAGCATGCAATAGCTGATTCATACTAAAAATAATACATTTACTTAAAATAACAGCAGTCCTATAAGCAGAGTCACCAAAACCAGATCATCTGAGGCTAACCCAAATCCTAAGCTCTTATTTTAGTATAGCAAGTTGAGTCATGATAGCTACTTCTAGTTTTTTCATTAAATAATCTCCAAAACCTTGTTCAGACAAGTCCATGTATTTACCGGGTTAGAGTCCCTTTGTGAAGGACTTAAAGCTGTTTCATATTTTGTGTATCCACGTAGCCGCAAGGGTCTGTGTAGTCTTGTGGGACCAGATGTGATTATCAAACGAGAATACATGTCTGAAAATACCTGTTAAATACCTGTTAACTGAGGATACCAGTCAAAAAACATAATCTGCTGCTGCAAAAGCTATGCCCAGGGGGCTTGTTTCTAAAGTCCAACCCCAAATTCCTCCTGTCCGTGTATTTTAAACAGCCACTGGGGTTTCAGGGAGACAGCAAAAGAAACTGAACAATGCTGAGAGAAAACAAAAAGCTAACGTTGCTGCTATCCATTCAGAGCTCAGTAGTACAAAGTAACTGAAGCTTAATAATTAAATTGTTCATTGTGATGAGCGTGTAATGTGGAGACAGACAGAGACACACAAAGCAGCAAACACACGCAGACCATTGCAGCTACTTGGCTGCATTTGTTTGAGAAGTCCTTCTGTCAAAACAGAGTATAGATAAACACTGTGGTCTATGGATATTGTAAGAAGTGACCGGGCAGGTAGATGACTTTGAGAAGCCAAAAAATTTGGGGTACCACCAAAGTCCCGTTCAATAACAACTCCAAATACAACTGCAAAACAACTCAAAAAACATACTTTATATTATTAACATCTCTGGCAGCAGTTCACAGTGAAAGCTATGTGCTCTGGGGCAGTCAATTTTACATCTGATGACCCTTCCAGGAGCAGGCCAGCTTTGCACTCTGGGGACCAGAAGGGGCGGTGTCTCTTGGGTAGTGGGCGGTGACTCTTGGGTGGTGGGCGGTGTCTCTTGGGTGGTGGGCGGTGACTCTTGGGTGGTGGGCGGTTCCTCTTGGGTGGTGGGTGGGGTCAATCATCCCTCTTGGGCACTTTTTCTTGGCTGCCGAGGAGAAAAGAGAAGATAAGGTTAGTGTAAATGCCCCGTCCCGTTCCAGGGTAGTATTGCTTACTTCATCAGAGTCAAGAAGATGATTCCCAGACACATATACTGTATGTGACAGTACACTACATGTTAAAGCACTGCCACCATATTATGGCACGGTATGCTTGCATTTCCAGTTAGACAGTATTTGTAGCTTTCTTTATTATCTTGTTTAGTCGCGCAGTCAGAAAGGAGATGTTATGCAGCCTCATCCATGCTTTTACAGGTGTCATTAGGCAGATTTTATGTGGGTATTTTGAGTACTGAAATCTCTTATGCCTCTTCATTATCAGCTCTGTTAATGGCAGTCTTTTTGTGGCAGTCCATTTACATGAAGTTGTATATTTTGCAGTTCATATTTTCATGAATATAGATGCCAGTTCTTTCAGGCTTACATTGACTCCTACACTAATGTTTGTAACACAATACAGAGTGTGCACAGTACCTGCGATGACATATCATTCACATTTGCCATTTGCCCATTGATGCCTGTCAAATGGCAATGTATACTCTGATGCTACAGAAAGATTTTTCCCTTGTAATAGGTTATGTTTATTTTTAAAATATGCAATCTGTTCTCTGCACATGCAGCACACATTTATATGTCTAATAGGGTTTTTTCGGAAGCTTTTTGACTGTAGACAGTTCATCGTAAACAGAAGCTTGCTGTCTGTTGGATCAGATTAACAAAAGCTTCACTGTGCTCTGCAGTTCAAGTCACTTTGAGTGTCACCTCCACAAGGCATTGGATTGGTTTAGAAATGTGACACTCAGTGAACTATCTAGTTGTTCCCATCCAGTTTTAAGCAAAATTCACACATGATTGTCTCCAGACATATATATTACACATGAGGTGAGTTGTGAACATTCCATCTGGCTTCTTCTTTTATCCTTTTCCCTGGTGTCATATGACTGGAAGAGGCCAGTCTTCTGTCATTGTTCCACAGCCTCACTGGGCTGTCTCTGGCCTCAAGACATCTGCGATTCCCTTACTTACTCTTCTTACAGTATGCCTTTCCTGAGAAAAGTGAAGAAGGTTCCTGGAGCTCGTCATATTTTTTCCTGGCTTTTCCCTGTCCTTCTTGTCCAGAACCCAACAGGGTTGGGGGTAGTATGACACCATCTAAAGTCAGCTTATAAGGTTTAAATTTATAATGCATACCCTAAGGGTCACATAACAAGTTAAGTATGGGTGAGTGAACCAGAAACCTTGTGGTAACTATCACTTAGACAATATCTACAATGAACTGTTCCATACCCAACTTTTCACTCCAGGTAGGCAGACCTGAAACTCAAGAGGCAGGCTTTCAAGGCCTACACCGGCCTAAAATGGGGCACAGGCTTTTAAAGTTTAGAAATGCTTTTAAATGTTCCTAACTAAACAGTGCCCTTCAAGGGAGAGGAAAGCTGAAAACCTCTGGCTGTTAGAAGAAAATAAAACAAAGTATCTCATAACTAAAGAATAAATAGCTAAAAGGAGCACAAAATTGGCAAGGGACAGGGAAACATAAAAATTGAGGCAAAAAGGTTTGGCTAAGAAGACAATCTAAGGTTAACAAGTCCAAATCATGATCCAGAAAACGTTAATCACAACAAAGCAAGAATTCAAAAAACGTGAAAAATCCAGCAACAATACTTACAGCTGAAATGCACTCCACAATGATCAAAAATAAACCTCTTGGAGACCATCTCACCAGTCTGTAATATAAAATTTGAGGGTGTAATGATGGTTCCACCGTTTGTGGTTCCACCCACACAAAATAAGGAACATACGCAAACATAAATACATAAATCATAAATGTTAAAAAAATAAACATAACAATATTAACAAGTCAAGCCAAGTATGCTGCAGTACAGTCATGAGTTAACAAGGTGAACAGAAGTGGGCTAAGCACACATCCCAGTGGGCCTCCAGTGCTGAGATTATGGGGCTGGAGATGTTAAAGCTGATATGCACTGTCTGTGGTCTTTCGACCAGGAAGTCCAAAAACCAGTTACAAAGGAAAGAACTGAAGTCCAGTTGTCTTAACTTTCCTATCAGGTTTCTTAGGGATGATGCTATTGACTGCTGAACTGAAGTCAATAAACAGCATTCTGACATAAAAGTACATGCTAATAAAAAAAAATGTTAAAATAATAGTTGGGTGGCACGGTAGGCGCAGTGGTAACGCTGCTGCCTCGCAGTTAGGAGACTTGGGTTCGCTTCCTGGGTCCTCCCTGCGTGGAGTTTGCACGTTCTCCCCGTGTCTGCGTGGGTTTCCTCCGGGTACTCCGGTTTCCTCCCACAGTCCAAAGACATGCAGGTTAGATGTATTGGCGATTCTAAATTGTCTCTAGTGTGTGCTTGGTGTGTGTGTGCCCTGCAGTGGGCTGGCGCCCTGCCCGGGGTTTGTTTCCTGCCTTGCGCCCTGTGTTGGCTGGGATTGGCTCCAGCAGACCCCCGTGACCCTGTAGTTAGGATATAGCGGGTTGGATAATGGATGGATGAATGGAAATAATAGTTCAAAAACAACAGTATAACAATAAAAAGTAAAGTAAGCATAAGCCAGGGAACCAACCCTGGCTGAAATGTAATAGAATCCACTTAGCCTTATTTCTGGGCCATAGACAGAGTCAGATTTTGTTAGCTTCAGGTGCAATGGGGGAAACCAGTCCAGGAAAGGATGGCAGTGCAAGAGGGGGCCCACCACAGACATGAACACAGAGCCAGTCTGGAATTGGCAGTTAGCCTAACCTGCACATGTATGGTGATGTGGGAGGAAAACTCATAGAGATATATGGGAGCAATGTGCAAACTTCACACAAGCAACAACTAGTCATGTTATCTGATCCAGGATATGAAGCACTGCTGAACCACTGTAATGATTTACTTATCTTTTACTTAGAACTGACTGGTTCTTTACCTTTGATTAGAATTTATATTGTCATCTGTCTCCAGGCACTACTCAGTAAATATAAGCAAGTGATCAATATCTATTGAACCTTCTTTATTTTCTCTAAAACTTGTCATTAAGCACATCCTCTCATTATAGAGTCAGGAGATGGCTAGAACAATCCTTGGACTACGTCTACAGAGTACCCTTTGGCAGCCCTGATCTCCACTGCACTACTAAATCATAGTATGTACTTAAAGGACCGGACATATCCAGCATATATACTTGGGTGTCTGCATCTCCTTCTCAGGAATCATTTCTGCCATCAAACAGCTAGTGTCCTACTAGTCTCCTGTGGCTCCTGTCCTAATATTCTACCCTAATTTGGTAAGGCACCTATGTAGGAGTCCCTACTCTCTTCCAGGACCGTGATCAGGAGCACACTAGTTTCAGAGGAGCTCTCCTTTTACCAGAGAAAGTTCCGTTTTTCTTATGTAGCTTCTTTCTTGTGGCATTCTCCTGCTCTTTCTGACCCTAGCAACATGTTCAAGTAGATATACACGAGTAAGCACAGGCATTGACATGAAATGTCAACATCATAAAAAGCATGGAAAAGCACACCTGCCTAGCTACAATTATTTACTCATTAGAAATGTGAACCTGGCACATGCATGCTAGTTGTATTTACTGTAAATGGTAAACATTCTTCCAGCACGCATTTCTGAGTCATATAAACACTTCAAGCTGAAGAACATTCAAGTATGACAAATCTGAGTTCACCTTTGGACCTTAAGATCTGAGCTCACATCACTTGTCTGCCAACTTTAAAACTTTATTAAGAAAAATGTGTTGGAGTTGAATCCAAGTCTGTGAGGTCAATTAGCTTGTGTACATGATGCGCACAATTTTACTTCAAACCTGTGGGTAAAAGTATCACTAATACATTGTACAAAAAGGAAGTAAACTGTTATTTGACTGGCGTATTCATTCAGATGACGCTTTAAGAAAACCAAACAGGCACAGTACAGATACATCAGTAGTTCTATAAGCTGATTCAGGGTCACACTGTGAGTCATTGGTGGGGACGGATTAGTGGAGTTTACAGTCTGACACCAAATCCATTAGGCCACACACAGCGCCTTTACTTAAAACTTCAATGTCAAAAAAGACTTGCTTTGCCTTTTAGATAGATAGATAGATAGATAGATAGATAGATAGATAGATAGATAGATAGATAGATAGATAGATAGATAGATAGATAGATAGATAGATAGATAGATAGATAGAAATAGAGAAACAAATGATAACACCTCCTCAAACATATAGAAGAATTACAAAAATAAAGAACACATCTGATTTGGTAATAACAGAAGTCCTCCCATAGGAATGAAGAATCAAAAAAAGAGCTCTCCAATTATATGTTTTTGGTTTTTGGAAAATGTTTCTTTTGTCTCATGCTTCTGAAGATATTCTCCTGAGAAGAAACAGCCCAGGTACCCTCACAAGTTTCAGCATATATCGCAGCAATGCCATTCTAATGGATTTTCCAAGTAGTCTCTTGACATTTTTTTTTTCAATTTGAAAGTAACTACATTGTGTGCCCAGTAATATATGGTGAAATGTGTGGACGGTTCTTTGTGGTAATAAAACACTTTACTATGATCACAAATCTGTACTTGGTGCTTCTGAATAATTCTGTTAGCTGCTCTAATTAGATCACAGTCATGCTAGCAGAAAAGACAGAAAGTGGTTAAGACTTTGGACCTCAAACTCTGAGGTTATGGGTTCAAATCCCACTGCTGACACCACTGTGTCACCACAAGCAAGCCACTTCAGCTGCCTGTGCTCCAACTGGAAAAACAAAAGAAATGAAACTGATCATATCTCAAATGTTGTAAGTCACCTTGGATAAAGGCATCCATCTAATAATAAGGAAAAATATAAAGTCTTGAGGGTGGCACAGTGGCACAGTGGTAGTGCTGCTGCCTCACAGTCAGAAGACCCGGGTTCGCTTCCCGGGTCCTCCCTTTATGTTCTCCCTGTGTTTGTGTGGGTTTCCTCCCACAGTCCAAAGACATGCAGGTTAGGTGCATTGATGATCCAAAATTGTCCCTAGTGTCTGCTTGGTGTGTGGGTGTGTGTGCACTGTGGTGGGCTGGCGCCCTGCCCGGTGTTTGTTTCCTACCTTGCACCCTGTGTTGGCTGTGATTGGCTCCAGCAGACCCCCATGACCCTGTAGTTAGGATATAGCGGGTTGATGGATGGATAAAGTCTTGAAAGAGATGAAAACAAGACTATAAGGAAACAACTCCCACAATTTAACATGCTCTTCAAACTAAATCCTTTTACCTTAGATGTATGTCATGACTCCATTTTGTCTTAAGATATGTCTCCTAAGACATTTTAGGAGAAACGTCTGTGCCGACATTGATTCTTAAATGAAGTGTAAATGAGAATTTCTGTGAGGTCTCGTGAGCCTTCCAAGATCAACCTTTGAGCAGTAAAGTCTTTTATGAGCAGTCCTAGTGAGGCATTATGCAGGAGTTTTTTTATAGGTATGATCAGAGAAAAACAACAGGTTAAATAATTTATCTCACTGAAACAAGAATTTATTTATAATTCTACAAGTAGAACTGAGACAACTGGACAAAATCTTAATGTAATGCCAAGATGTCTGAATTTTAACCCAGGCCACGAGAGTTTTTATGTTTCTCTAATCAATGCATATCATTGATAATTTGTTCCCATCAAAGACCAGTTACACTCAGCCATTTTCAAGAAAAATCAAGCAAATCCAGTTCTATCCTTGTTAATTCCTCCTTCCTGGCGTTATTAAGTGTTAAGCATTATTAACCATTCCTCTTTACAGGTGTTGTGCAATTCCTTATTTGCCATCTCAAAAGTCAATGCTTTCTGTCTACTTAGTCTAACAAGTAATCATTTTATACAGAAATAATACAGAAATGTTTAACAATATTTAACAATTTTAACATTATACTTTTCAACACTTCCACAATATAAAGCATTTCATTACACACTTTTGTTGATTGATAGTCCTTAGCGTTAGTGTGTCAGAGAGAGGATGTGCAGCATTGTTCATAATGGCACTCAGTTTTGTTTTTGTTCTCTCCTTATCCACAACATCCAAGGGGTCAAGAGTGCATCCCATAACTCATCCTGCCTTCATAATCAGCTTGTTGATTCGGTGGGCCTCTCTTGAGGTGATCTTACCAGCCCAGCACACCACAGTGTAAAAAATTGCACCGGCCAAAACAATGTTATAGAAGATGTGAAGGATATCACAACCCACATTAAAGGTACTCAGTCTGCTCTGCCCTTTCATATACAGTTCCTCTGTGTTACAACACCAGTTTCTCATAGATGTGGACTCCCAAGTTCTTATAGCAGAGCACCACTTCCACATCTACTACCTGAACAGTGACTGGGTATAGAGGCCCTTTGGTGCAATGAAAGTCAAAGACCAGTTCCTTGCTTTTGCTGACATTATACTGCAGACAGTTCTGTGAAGGATGCCACCCAGGAACCTTGCCCAGCTGGGACGCCCATAGCCTGGAAGGACAGGGGGAGACAGTTTGCACAGGGCTTTGTCTCATCAAGGGGCTATGGCATTGCCATGGATTCTCACAGGGCATTTTGGGAATTGGAGTTTGTCAACTCAGTGGTGAAGGGACTGGTGACCCCTACTTGTTTGGGATCCAACATCACCTGGATGTGCTTCCAAGCCATAGCTTTGGGACACCAGAAGTACTTCCAGGCATTAAATAAAAAGAGCTGCTTGCCTCAACACTGGGAGCCAGAACCGAAAGGAAGAGGATGAAGCTTGCTGGGAAGAGTGGACAAGGCTAAGAGAGAGAAGACAACAGAAAGCTACTGAGTGTTACTGTGCTTAGGAACTGTAACTGTGCTTGGTGCAATGGGAAACGCTTACTAGGAAGCATTTCACACCAAATAAAAATCTCTTGTTTATTGATATATTTGTGTCCAAACCATTGTGCCAGGTATTTGAGGAGCTGAAAACACCAAGAAACAAAGTTCTGCATCTGACTCATATACTAGTCACCAAAGAAAAACCCTTTCTTCTATAAAATAGTTCCTCTGTGTTATGAGACCAGTTGAGTCTGTCATTAATGTGGACCCCCACATACTTGTAGGAGTGCACTACCTCTACATCCCCTCTTTGAATACACACTGGACATAGAGGCTCTTTGGTGTGGTGAAAGTCAATGCCCAGGTCCTTGGTTTTGCTGATGTTAATTTACAGACAATTCTTTCTACACCAAAAAACAAAGTTCTCCACCTGATTCCCTATACTCCATCTTATCAATACACCCCTTAAGTGCAGAATCATCAGTACATTTCTGCAAGTGGCAGGGCCTGTGGCCCATGATGTCGTGGCACAGTGGTTAATGCTGCTGCTGCTTGATATTTCCACAGATAGGAGTGCAGTTCTCCTTCATATACTGAGCGACATGTTCATGTACTGCAGGCATTCATTAGGTACTTCAGTTTCCTCCCTCATCTTAAAGACATGCATATTAGGTCATGGTGTGTCCGTTATGAAGATGTGTGCCTACATTCTGTCTAGTATTTGATCCTGCCTTACACCCTGTTCAAATAAAAAACGAGTTCAGGAAATGAATGAGCAGACTTTGCCTTTTACAGAAAATGTTTTAGCAAAATTACAGAAATAAAATTCATGCTTGCTGAGGCATTCACCTGTCCTACCATCCTGGTTTGAACCTACATAATCCAGTTCATGATTATGGCTACCAGGTTCTGTCAAAGCAGCATTGGATACAACCTTGAATGAGACGCCGTCCACTTGCAGGTCACACTTAAACACACATACACAGACACACTCATACAGGGCCAATTTAGGGATGTGGGAGAAAAAGAGGAGCACCACAGAGAACATCCTAAACCCACACATCATCTGCATTATCAAGTCTCTCTGTATATGCAGTATATAAGTGAAGTGAATTTTTGTTTCTATTGTGCTTTTCCTCCTTCCTCTTAATAGGCCTCTGACCATAAAACATTTTAACAGAACATTTTCATACAAGAGTGTAGATCAAATAGCACAAAAAATTACAGTAGAAAAGTAGAAAACCAAATATAATTTAGAAATGGGAGAATCTATAACAGACAAGAATGTAATTATAACACAATAAAGTTAGAAGTCACCGCTCTGAATTAACATCAACATGACATTCTCAAGTCTTCTTAATGTAATTCAGGGCCATGAAGGCTAACTATCTATTGTGTGTGTGTGTGCATGTATGTGTGCGTGTGTGAGTGTGTGCATGTGTGTGTGAGTGTGCGTGTGTGTGTGTGTGTTTGTGTGTGTATGTGTATGTGTTGTGTCCAGTCCCTTAATTGGTTAATTTGGCTTTGTTCTGATTGCTCAGTTTCGATGTGGTTGGTCCAGGGATGAATCCCAAGTCCAAGGACTCCTACACCTGACAAGACATCAGGGTCCCCTTACTCCACACTCTGCCTATAGCCTAACCAACCTTCCAACACGTCATATGAAAGCAAACTGGATTAGGTGGGTCTAACGCTATGTTCACACTACTATGTTTTCATTTAGAAACACATACATTATTGTCTATTTTCTCATTTTGACCTCATTACCCCAGCATTTCTAACTGCCGAAAACAGAGACTTGTGAAAATGCCCTCTGGAGCCGCGTACTTCTGAAAATGCCGGCTTGGTGTTGTACTGTGGATGGGTGAAAAATAGACATTTGAAAAGGCTGACTCTAAACACACTCTGCTTTGCTTATGCTTTTTGTGTAGACCTTTACTGACTGGATTTTGCTCATTACAATGTCTCATTATCTGACTGGTCACACTTCACAGAAGAAAATTATATTCCAACAACGCGGACACAGAAGTTGCTTTGCATGGGGCTTATTGTGTTGCTTAACCGTACGCATCTAAATTGAGTTTTGTACAGTCTGAATGTGCAAAAGGCAAATCATTTAACATTTGTTACAGTTTTGTGTTAAATTATGTGGCAAGTGGCATTACGATCCCTTCAAGGATTTTTCCACCAATGCACCCATGGCCAATGAAAGAGAACATCTATGTCATATGCATTTTTCAATAGTTTTAAGTGTGGACGGAGATACTTTTGTAAATGATATCAAAGCTCTAGTGTAGACTGAGATCTCTTCTGTTTAAAAACACCATTTTTAAATGAAAATGTCAAGCATGTGCATCAGAAGATCTCCTCAATCGAGCTACAGTATATGATAACCCTCCGGGTAGAGAGGGGGCGCTGTCGTTAACACTCTCTTCTCCTTCTCTCTCCGCAGCACCGAGAAACCTCCCAGTGAGGACACTTAGTCCCGCCCCTTCTAGTTTGTGCAATATAAGAAGCCCGGCTTCCAGGAAAGAGTGAACAGAGCTCCAGTGATAGGCCCTTATTTCCACAATAAGGAGGTGAATATTTTTGGTTGATTATTTACCTAAACGGGTTGCTCTTTAAACACCAAGAGGCATATTTTTTGTTGGACTTCCTCTTATTAAACGGGACGACCCAGTTGGTGTCCCAACTATTTATCTGCTCTGTGACCTGTCATTCCTACACCCAGCCGCAATGTATTTATGTGGATGTAGCCTAAGAATGTTTTGTTGTGTCATCTCATGCAGACCTTTTCTAAAAATTCATGAAGCATAGTTCAGCTATGAGCTTTGGTAGTTTTTTACAGATTCTGGGGAACCTCAGATCTTAAAATTAGTACAACCTCTTTGATTCTAAAATTAATAAGCAGGTTTAAAATGTTTCTATAATGTGTTCCAATATCTTTGTAAGGCATCAGTCTTTTATTTTACCTTATATGGAGAAAACTACTCAAAATGATTTCCTCCAGCAGTGTGATAAAGCTGTTGAAACCTTATTATTGCTGGCCTGATTTGCATTAATGGCCGTGTGAAGCATTTAAGCTACTGACTTGCTAATGTTGTGGGTAAATTTGACATAAATTGTATCAATGAGCCACACTTGCAAACGTAAATCGTCTCAGTCTTGATGGAGGCATGGAGTTCTTGGACAGATAAATTCACACAAATCTCCAATTGTCATTCAAATGTGTCTGTTTTCAGCTGCCATTCAAAAGCTTCGCTCCCCCACCTCCTTCCACACCAGCTCCCTGTAGTTCACCTATGATGACTCTGAAGGCCCCTTTTGATTCCATCCATGACTTTTGTCAAGCTAATGAGCTTTGATCCACACCACTACCCCAAGGATTCTGCCTCAAGGGTTCTGATGATGACATTAATTTCTCACTTGATGGCTTAGTTTTGATTTTTTTACTAGCATTTTAAGCTCGCCTTGTCAGGGCAGTGCCCACATGGTTGTTGCGTGTCTTTTAAGGTCGTGAACCATCAATTATGACACGCCTGGGTAAAAGTTCACCTTCAAGGTCACTTCCTCATCCGAGTTCATGGATTCATATCAAAACCTTTGCCTTTGTTAAATCCTTTTTCCTAATGATTGTGATGCCCCTGACAGCCACAGCTATAGGCACCCTTCATGTTGGGACATCAGTAGTTTGTAACTGAGGATGGATTAGGAGACGTGAGGACATAGCAGCAAGTACAGGGGCAAAACGTGTTGTAACAAGACCACTAGGGGGCGTACCGGCCACCCAACCCAACCCAACACAGACAGACACACAAGTTTTATTTGTCTTTTCTTCGCCTGTGGGCAACGCCTTCCCTGTTCACACAGGCACAACACAGTCCCAATAAGCACTTAACACACACAATACTTTTTCTTCTTCTTTTCTTCTCCACTCCTCTCTGGCAAGCTTTGCCTCCCTCCTTCCAACTCTTGCTCCCGGAGTGGTGGCTGCTGGCTTCTTTTACAGCCCACCCGGAACTGCTCCAGGTGTTTGGTGACCTATTTCCAGTTGCACTTCCGGGTGTGGCGGAAGAGCCACCCACATGGGCTCAGGAACCATTGCAGCACCCCCTGGTGGCACCCCCGGATCCCAACAGGGTTGTAGAGCTCCATCCGAGGAATCTGAGGCACCACTGCCACCCAGGTGGACTGCAATCTAGCATCCCGGGGGAGGTACTGTTCAGTCCATGCCTGTTCCCCTGGACCATATACAGAAGAGGTGTCTGCCACAGTGTATATTTATTGAAACAAACATCAACAGTGTCCCTTTTGTGGTGCAGTTAAAATCCTTCAATTAACAAATGTCAATAAAAACAGTGGAGGAGAACATTCGATAAATCCATAACGGCAATAGAAAAATAGAAGTCCCATCCACAGAGAAGCCACCCTTAAAGCATTTCTCAGTAAACACAGCGCCATCGCATCCATTGCCCCTTTGCAAATGAGGAATCCTGGTGACTCAGTTCCTTCTCCATCAACTCCTTCCTTGCACCAATGCTTGCATATGTCTGTCCATAGTCCTCCCTCCAACAAGCACTGCATCCATCCTTCTTCCTTTATCCCAGAACTCTGACCCTTGGGCTCTCCTTCTTCCACCTCCCATCAGTACCTGCAGAAACATACCAAGTCCACAATGTCTACCCTACTCCTTGCTACAGGGGTTGACCCCGCTTTCCATCAGGGCTCAATTCTGTACCAAGAAGATGACCTCACTCACGGTCTCATAGTTCAGCCCTTTTCTCTCTCTGACTTTCTTTGTTCTAATTCTCTGTCAGGTTAGACATTTTTCTGAATCATTGCCCTCCTGCTTTCCACATTTACTCAGTCTCGTATATATCTAGTATTGTAGGCACTGCGCTCCCTGATCAACGGAACTGCTAATGAGGGATGGCGGCACAAACAGCCAACCCACAAGTGCATGCTTAATTAATCCATTCTCCCATTAGCGCTCTGTGGCCGCACAGCTTTCCTACACATCTACACTACCAACGCGGAGTATCGCTGGGTCCATACCAAAATAAATAAACTGCACCTTCTCGTTCTGCCATGGACCTGAGGCATGTTATGCCTCAATATTCTTTCTGGTTTAGATCTTTTGCTCTCAGTTTATGAGTTTAATTTTTCTCTTGCGATCTTGTCATGGTGGCTGCACTATTTTATCTCCCAGAATCTGATTTGTTCCTGTTTTTTGTCCACATCAGTTCTCCTAGATACTTTTAAAATCCAACAAGCTCTCCTATCCAGCACAACAGCGCTCCGATGACTGTCTGGCCTGTAGTGTGACATCCCCAGCTATTCAGTGATGATGGTGTGTGACTCACATCAACAAAATCAAAGAGGTTTGAGTTTATCTTAAGTCGTAGTCGTCACGTTTTGTGTTAGTTGCCCTTTTGTATTGTTATGGTTTCCTCCCCTGGCTTAAGTTTAAATTTCCTTTTCCTCTCTTTATCAATCAATTTTCAGCATTGTTAGTTTGTTATGGTTGTTTGTGTTGTATTATCCTGTCCATTTATGATTTAGTAGATATGTTTAATGTATTATTATTTTTGCTATTTGTGAATTATTTATTATTCAGTTTCTGTGTGGGTGGTTGGATCCTTAAGAGGCAGGACCCCCCCCTTACCTCACCACTAAGAGACCACCCCCCCCAAGCCTTTAAGGGTAAGTGAAATCCTTGAAGTTCATTGAATGTGCTCTGGAGGAGGCTTGTGTGAATATTGCCACGTCTTTGTTTTTGGTCAAATTTCTAATCTTTAGTTCATTTTTATCAGATTATTCTTCTTGGACTTGTTGGTTCTGGGTTGCTTTTTGCTCCATTTATGGAGCCTTTTGCTATTGCTTTTTGTTGTCAATAACCTTATTAATTTATAAAAAAATCCTTGTGGGACCTATCTCTACAAGCCAAAGTTTTATAATTCTCCCACTTTTGAGGCATATTTATTGATATTTTGTGACAATCTTCGTATATTTTGGGACATTTAAAGTGATTTTGCCAGTTCTCCTCAGTTGGGGCCTTGTATTTCCAAGGGTCAGGTTCCACTGCGGTGAGACTTATTTTTGCACAGGTCAGTTATTTCTCTGGCCTGTTTTCTGTGGGTATTTTAGAAGGCCTCACCCATTTTGCTATTTTGTGGTACTAGAATCACAATACTGCAGTAATGCTAATTAATGCACCTTGGGCCTGTATTTAGAGGTCTTACCGCCACCTTAATTAAATATAATAGGACAAATAACAAGAAACAGAGGGAACATAATTAATCCAACTAAAAAAACGAAATGAAGAAAGTTAGTAATGAGAGAAGTAACCAAAGGCAAACTATGTCTCGATGCATGCTCAATAATCCAGATAAGGAAATCCTAGAAATTTGATTCTGTTCATCTGGACAAAGTTTTTTAAGTGGGAGAAATATTTCAAGACTTATCCAAGTCTCTTCCTCAGTCTCAATTGACTGCAGAGGTGCACATCCTGGACAGGGAGGAGTGCTGGTTTGAGAGAGGAATCAAGGAGGCCATTTACGTGAAAAAGGAACGACCATCTCTGAACAGAGGAGGGGGCCTAAGGGTACATCTGTCACCATCTTACAATGCTGTGATTGCAGCCATTCCTCAACCCTCTATGAATGATTCACACGTCTACTAATCAGTGGACAATTTGCATATCACTGATCAACTGGCCCTTTGTCAATGGTGCTAGTCTCTGTGATTAAGCAAAGGTACTGTTTATAAGGTTGGGGAAACCTGCAGTCAATTGAGACTGAGGAAGAGACTTGGATAAGTCTCGAAATATTTCTCCCACTTAAAAAACTTTGTCCAGATGAACAGAATCAAATTTCTAGCAAAGGCAAACTAAAACAGAACACTACAAGAAAAGGGCGGCACGGTGGCGCAGTGGGTAGCGCTGCTGCCTCACAGTTGGGAGATCTGGGGACCTGGGTTCGATTCCCGGGTCCTCCCTGCGTGGAGTTTGCATGTTCTCCCCATGTCTGCGTGGGTTTCCTCCGGGAGCTCCGGTTTCCTCCCACAGTCCAAAGACATGCAGGTTAGGTGGATTGGCGATTCTAAATTGGCCCTAGTGTGTGCTTGGTGTGTGGGTGTGTTTGTGTGTGTCCTGCGGTGGGTTGGCACCCTGCCCAGGATTGTTTCCTGCCTTGTGCCCTGGGATTGGCTCCAGCAGACCCCCGTGACCCTGTGTTCGGATTCAGCGGGTTGGAAAGTGGATGGATGGATGGACTACAAGAAAACCAGAAACAAGAGAGCAGAACATTAGAGTATGAAGCCCAGCAAACACTACCAAAGATTAAATACAACCTGATCAAAAATGGAAGAAATGGAGTAGTGAGGGGTTGTCTTCAGAATTTTCACTCAAAATCATCAAGCTTTCAACTGTAATATGATTGAAATTAGAATAAAACAAGGGTTGGGGGACAGTTAATATTGGAAGAGACTAAATGTAGCATAATCAAAGCTGGAACTAAAAGGGGTGTAGGAGGCCAGCTTTAGAAATTTCACTCAAAGTCAACAAGTCTTTGAACTTCATACAACTGAAATTGGAATCAAAAGATGACTGGCAGGACTATGGTGTAGCGAGGGCCGTACTGGGGCCGTGCGATTTTAAATAAATAATGAAACATTGCTGCTCAGGCTTTGTGGGTGTGCGTACTTGTGTGGCCCTGAGGTGTTTAGTGGAGAGATGGGGGCTGATCACACTCGCATGTCAGTGTGCGACTGGTTTCAATTGGCTCATTGACATTCTGCAGGTCGTAATTAAGGAGCTGCACCCCATGGAGGGATGGAAGAGAATCCTGAGCAGGAAGCCATGGGAGAGAGAAAAAAGAAGGAAAACAAGACATGAAAGTTAAAGTTGAAGAAAGGGAAAAGAAGGCAGAATCATGGAGGAGCCCATGCTGACATAGAGTGGAAGCGGGCAGTTGCAAAGTGGACCCTGGAGGAAGCGCATGGCCGGTACTTGAGGGTCATAGGTCGCTCTTGCTGAGAGATCTAGGAGCAGGATAATGGGTGGGAGAAAGGAGCATACCTCAGTGTGGTATCCTGCAAATGTTGAAGGACTGGCGCCAGAGACACAGGCCTGTGTTTTAAGAGTTGACTGCGCCTGTGGGTGGACATCTCCTCTTGCTGCTGAGGCTCATCCAGGATAAGCAGAGGAGATGTTGGCTTTAATAAAGCAGCACTGTACCTCCTGTTTTTAATGGAAGGATTCCTGTCATGGTTTTAACCTCATTTTAATGGTTGAATTTATTGTGAGTTTTGCTTTTCATTTAACCTCCACTTTGGACACATATTATCTCTGGTTCCCAGGTTTGAGAACTGCCAAGGGCTCTTGAAGCCAACCCAGGATCTTTTAACATATGGGCACAATGGGCACTGGCTGGGTGCCCCAGGAGCTTAGGGGCCCACTATATTTCTGATGCCTATGTATGTTTCTGTTTTGCCATCTAAACAGGCCCCCCAGTGCACTACTTTGCCCAGGGGCCTATGATGCTAGCAAGATGGTCAAAAGACGACCTCCATAGTCAGGCACCCCATTTATATTCCTTTAGCCCTTGCGGGTGCGGAGTTAGGTGTTGTCTCCTGGTGGTGGGTCAATGTGGTAAAAAAAACCTGAGATACAATTAGCAGCACCACTCTCTGTTCGGTGGTGGGATTGCTCAGTTTACCTGAATCCTCTGGAGAGTTTCTAAGTGTGCATGCGTGGAGCAGCCTTATTAGATTATTTTTGTTTTTGCTATTGTTAAATTATACTTTTTGTATTTTTGGTATGGGTTAGCCAAGGGAACACCTACCTGGCTGTGGCAGATAGATGGTCATTTCTGGAGGGTGGGACTGGACTGTGTGTCTGCCCTTGGTTTCCCAAATGGAATCTTGAGCTGTTTCATCATTTGGCGAGTGCTTCATGCTCCCCAACCTGACTTGACCTGACCTGTTACTATTAGATTTTTATTTTAGGTACAGTCCAGGATCGGCAAGAAAAAAAAAACATTTCACTGCATCTTATACTTATGTATGATTTTGCATGTGACAAATAAACCTCTCAAAGTGGCAGTTTATTACATAGAAGCAGTACAAGTTAATGGCTAGAGGCAAGTGAGCAGCCAATCAATCTGCTTTCTTCATATAGCACCTTTTACTGAAGTTATCATCACAGACCACTACTTGAATGTCCAGGTTTGCACCCTCATTGCGTCTAAAAATAAGAAGATACAGATGGAGTGGACAGGGGAGAATCCACTTCTGTGTCAGCAGCACCTGTGTGTGCCCAGGCATCAAGTGAGTCCTGGAAATAGAAAGAAGTGGAGCGCCATTTGCAGGAACAATTTCAGGAATGATTCTCATCCACTTCATAAAGGACAGTTGTTTAGATCACCATTCATGTGAAAGTTTAACTTTAGAGTTACTAGATCCAAAATTTACCTCTTTAGATGTTGTATTTCATAGGTCATGTATATTTAAAATTTTTCTATTCACTATTGAGCTACGTGTGTAAAAGAATACTCCATCCAAAAATGACATTTTTTTAGTACGTTGCTTAGCCCACGTACTTCTTAATGGTGGCCGAGATAAATTTTTAAGCTTGGAGAAAGAACGTGGTGAGGTGCAAAATGGCACATTTTATTGGCTAACTAAAAAGATTATAATATACAAGCTTTCGAGGCAACTCAGACCCCTTCTTCAGGCAAGATGTAATTCAGTGTGTTGAGTACTGATTTCGATACAATGCTGAGACGTGAAATCAGACGCAGAACACAAAGAAGCAGTTCAGTCCCAGTGAATTGCTCCGATAAAGAAGGCAAGCTGAAGACTCGTGAACAGAAGCTGAAGAAAAGACAAACGCTAGCAGTCCCAGTGAATTGTTTTGATATAAGGTGCCGAGTGGAACACAGTGGGCTGAGATGGAATAAGGAATATATATATATATATATATAAAGAAGAAACTGTTGGGGAAATACAAAATGGACGGAAGATAAAGAGTGAGAGGGAGATGGAGTTTGGGTTGCCACCTATCAGAATTGTGACATCGTGGAACACGGAGCTTTTAGGAGGACTTCATACAGTGATGACTCCAGATGTAAGCCCTCCCAGTACGTGGGTGCTGTGGAAAACGTTGATTTCAGATTGGTGAAACATGAAGGTGAGGTCAGAACAGACACAGCGGAGAGAGGACTTAAGACTAACAGTGAGTAGGATAACAAAAAATGAGACGGACCCTGTGTCACACACGTGCGAGTAGGAGACAACTAAAGAGTCTGCATAATGGTAATTCCACATCCGACCAGGGGGTGGCAGGGTGCACTAACTGTCTTTCTCGATCCCTTGCAGACCATTCTCGGGAAATCCTGCAGGGTTCCAGCGCCTCCAACGATGTCACTTTCCGATTTCTGTGCCTCCAATGACGCCACTTCCGGTGCATATGATGATATCACTTCCGGCTCCGGGTCCTTCGATGACATCACTTCCAGTGTTGGCAAATAAAGACGCCATCTTTACTATCAAAGAATCAGTTCAGTTGTGGACTCTGATCTGTATAGATCTGCTCAAAACCTCAAACTTTTGCAGCCTGGACATAATATACGGGTGGCTGCCCCAAACCTTCTTGATGTCTTTGTGTGCTCTTTGTGACTCCTGCTACCCCGATGACACCCAACTGCTGAAGTAGAATCTGTGCTATCAAACTCTTGTTTTTTTTTGTTTTGTATCCTATATTTTTAGCTATACTAAAGGATAATAATAATAATTCTTTGCATTTATATAGCGCTTTTCTCACTACTCAAAGCGCTCAGCAATTGCAGGTTAAGGGCCTTGCTGAAGAATATATGCGGGCGGCACGGTGGCGCAGTGGGTAGCACTGCTGCCTCGCAGTTAGGAGACCTGGGTTTGCTTCCTGGGTCCTCCCTGCGTGGAGTTTGCATGTTCTCCCCGTGTCTGCGTGGGTTTCCTCCGGGTGCTCCGGTTTCCTCCCACAGTCCAAAGACATGCAGGTTAGGTGCATTGGCGATCCTAAATTGTCCCTAGTGTGTGCTGGGTGTGTGTGTGTCCTGCGGTGGGCTGGTGCCCTGTCCGGGGTTTGTTTCCTGCCTTGCACCCTGTGTTGGCTGGGATTGGCTCCAGCAGACCCCCGTGACCCTGTAGCTAGGATATAGCGGGTTGGATAATGGATGGATGGATAAAGGATAAAGGATATATTTAGTGACTGAGTTAAAATAGATGCAATATATAATTTCTTATTAATGTTTGAAAATAATAAGATGTCATATTTAGCTTTCTAACAAAAAGATAGAAAAGTTAAATAAAAGAAATTGCTTTCATTGTTTATGGTCTTAATTATTAAAATAAAATATTAAGATTTTTTTTATTTAAATAAAACTGTTTTGTGGGTGTGTTAAATAAAGGTTCATTTTCTTCAGAATTGTAAAAGTAGGTCATTTGAATATTATACTTTAAAGTGCGCAAGGGGGACGGCATTACTCAGGGGAAATTCAAGAGAGGTGGCCACAGCCAAACAATTAGCAAGTGGCAGTAGGGTATTACACTAGACATGAGACTGTACACATAATATGCCTAACATATATTTAATGAATATTGTACCTAAACTAATATTGTACTTATGCCAATGTGTCTGTTATACAATAAATGGCAGGTTTACGGACACTTAAAATAGGAGGATGGATTATGCAGTCTGATAGTTGTGGGAAAAAAAGTAGCAGTGCAGTAATGAGGAGGTAGTTGGGTGAACTCTTCCAACCACATCTCTACTAACAGCTCCATGTGAGACACTTAGCTACTCATCTACCTTCTCTATGCTCAATCACCTTGTTCTGTTTTTCTGAAAGCACAGTTTCAATCACAGTGCCAGTAGCACCTCTCATCACATGACACTGGAATTCATCTGTGGTTAATGAAGCTCCAGGGTCTTAGGACACCACCATGGAAGACATTTTGGATAGTCCAGGATAGTCTGCACAGAAATGATTTTCGTTTTCGCCATCAGTAACAATATCAGCCATGTGGGGATACAGGAGGGGAGTATGCATAATGACTTGACTCCAACAATCCATTATGCAAATTGGTTCCCCAGTTCTAGTGCCTCACTGCCCACCACAAGATAAAAGCAGATTCCCACCTCAGCCAGATTTCAATTATTCAAATGGCAGGCCAAGTAGTCCTTTTAATGATGGTGGTCTGAAATCCATTAGAAACAACACTCTGCATTGTTATGGCATAGCCAGGGTTTCATCTCTGGCTCAGGTTTCTTTTCTTTTCTTTACTTTATTGTCTTTGATGTATTCTGATGTCATTTATGTTACTGAATATATATTTTGTCTTTCTAATGGTACTTTATCATTTCTTAATAAGGATTGTCTAGTGTATGTATTATTTTGTAACACCGGTGAGTTTTTATCAATTCTCTTTCTAATGTTCCTTGTCCTCTTTATGCTGAGCCTAAGACGGTGGGGTTGCAGCTGTGTCACTGACCCCAGGCCTACATGAGCCATTGAAAGCCTCAGTGTTAGTGCGGAGGTATTTGCACGCAGTCTTCTGTTTGGCTTGTCTTAATTATGGTCTGTATAAGCTTCTCGAGTTTGGGGAACAGCTAATTTTAATTTTAGACTTCATGCTAAGCTTTGAAGTCTAGTTTTTGTATTGAAGCCCTCTTTTGATATACGTGTGCTCTAACATCACCTGGATAACAACTAGATGTTATGATTTCTGCAACCCCTGCAACTGGAACAAACTACTGAGACATGTAACTGAAGCAGACACCTTGCCAACCTTTAAGAAAAATCTGGATGACATAATGGGACACCTTAGATATTCGCTAAACAAACATCTTGATGGACTGAATGGTCTCCTCTCGTTTGTCAAATTTCTTATGATCTTATGTTCTAACTCCCAAATGCCAAAAAAGGGTGCAGGCCTCAGAGAACAGTCAATATCCAGACCTACCCCTGTCATAGGTCTGGGCCCACTGAAAAGGCTTCACCCCAGGCAGCCTAGCCTCAAACTCAAATGGCAGGCCTCCAGCCCGCACAGGCTCAAAAATTAGGTTAAGTCTTTAAAACAGCAAAAGTCTCACAATGTCCCAGTATGGAGGACGGGAAAACCAATAACCTGTGGCCTCAATATAACCAATGCAAAGTGTCTTGAATATTGAAAGAATATACATAAGAATTCAAAAATAGTTCACATAAAGACAAGGCAGAAAAGGAGATAAAATAGGCAAAATCTAAAGCAAACAAAATCCAAATGGTAAAACAAAAACAGTACCTTATAGAGAAACAGGGGTCAAGGCCAGAAAATCCAACAAAATAGTCAAAATCAAGAGCACAATACTAAATCTGTAATTACTTATGCAGTTTCATCTTTTATACAGCTGGGACAATCTCCTAGATTCAGGATGAGGTGGTCCTGCCTCCTTAGGCTCCACAGAAGGGGTAAAGGGCAAAAAGCATAAAAAAGCTAATGCATACAATCTTAACATAAACACTCCGTACAAAACAGGGGTGGGCAGATTCAGTCCTGGTGGGCCACAGTGGCTGCAGGTTTTTCCTCCAACTCAATTGCTTAATAAGAAGCACTTATTGCTCAAGTAACACTTCTGCTTCACTTTAGTTGTCTCGCTTGTTAAGATTTTGAACCCTTATTGCTTATTTTAGTCTTAAACAGTCTTGGTTTTTAATTGCTCCTTATTAGCAATAAGATGCAAATGACAAAAGAAGCCAGCATTTCTCCATTTAGCTTGTTACCATTTACACCTGTGTGTATTTATCATGCACTATTGGGTTTAATTTAATACTTGGAAGGAAAGTAAAGAGAAAAAAGTGAAGCACTGAAAATAATTCGTCTGTTTTACACTTCAAATCATTTGGATGATATCCTTAGAAAGGAAAAAAAATCTAGGATATGAGAATGACTTGACATGGCAGAGTTAAAGCACTAGCAAGCCATGCAATTAAATAATTGAGAAGGATTGTTTTTTAATTAAGCAACTGGGTTGGAACAAAAACCTGGAACCACTGTGGCCCTTCAGGACTGACTTTGCCCACCCGTGGTATAAAACAACTAAACCAAAAACTGGATTAATAACATACAAAACTAATTTTTAAGTAATAGTAGAAAGATTAAGTAAATGACAGTGGCGGGCCGTCAGGGCCTGCAAGAAATTCTCTGCTGGCCTAAAAAAAATATCTGAATCACAAACTGATGTTAATTATATTTTGTCCATGAATACTTATTAAATAATTCCAAATAGTCTGTCCGCTTCCTTTCATAGCTTTTCCGATGGTTGTGCTGCGCCTGCTTCCAGACATGTATTTTAATATTAAAGCATTTCACCAATCACATTTCAGCCATCATTTGTTGCCAGGCAGGGTCAAAGTCAAAGAAGTCTGCCAGGAGGCCTTCACAATCCGTTCTGCAGGCCCTCTAACACAAAATAAATGTCGATTAAACTGTTGCTTCAACCAATCAGATTTTGAGTTGGTTTCGCTAGGGCCCTCTAGCAGGCGTACGGCAACGTCACCGTATTCAGACCCGTTGATTGGATAGGATGGTGTAATAGAAAAATCTGAATGAGACCATCATGGGGCAGCTGTACACATTGGTATGTATGGCGGTGAGCATTCCCGTGTCCACTGCTTCTGTCGAGCGGACATTTTCAGCCCTAAAGCGAATTAAAACTTATGCCAGAAATACGACAGGGCAGGTTCGACTTTCAGCATTAGCTTCGATGGCGATAGAAAGGGACTTCGTGATGGAACTGAAGTGCACGGATAATCTGTACGACAGAGTAATTGAACTGTTTTTGAGGAAAGAGAGGAGGATGGATTTTGTTTACAAATATTTCAAATTTTTGGTGAGTAAAATGTTGCGATTTTCCTAAATAATATTGCAAGTTTATGAGTTATTATTTATGCTTTTTATGTGTGTCACGGCTGTAGCTGCAGTAGAAAGGAACTTGTTCACCCCTGGTTTGTCTATTCACTAAAGGCATTTATTGTGGCTACAGGAGTTATCTATCTGCGATGCAATGGCTCTTTATACTGTATTTCTGCATATTAAGATGGTTTTTATAACCATAAATTAGTTTTTGAGGGGTGGGTTGATTCAGACGGAGCACTACTGAAGGCCTAGGTGTGAAATGCACGGTCCGCCACTGGTAAACAAAGAACCTTCTTGGCTCAAAACCATGTTATGGTTCAGTCAGGGTTTTCAAATGATTGTTTAGCATCTTTGTTGTTCATTTTTGATTCTCTTGTCTGTGTTACTATTGTTATGCTTGTTGTTTATCTGAATTATTCGTTTTATCATTTTATGTGATTATGCTTGCTTTATCGTGTTGCATGTGTTTGTCGATGGTTCCTTGAGATGTGGGGCCACCTCTCCATCTCCGTCAAGGGTCAAGCAGTCCCCTGCGGTTCATTGAATGCACTTAGTGGAGTTGGTGAGGTCTCTTGTGATTATAATGTTTTGTTGATTCTCTAGATCTTTGACCTCTGTGCTCTGTTTTTGTCTTTGCCTTCAGGTTTTCTAGTTTTAGGTTTTGTTCACCCTTTGTTGTTTAAGGTAAATCCTTCTGGACCTTTTGTGCTCTTTGGAGCTTCCTTGTTTCAGAGCATTTATGAAAATAAACCTTCAATCTATAAAGTTTCTTTGTTTGCTCCTTTTTGCTTCAAGCTGAAGTTGGACAGATCCTTGCAACTGTTTATGAGGCTGTTGTGCTTAAGAGCTCCTGGCTCATGACAGGCCTTTTGTTTAATTTACAAATAATTTATATTTTCACACAATAAATAAACATATTCTTGATTATGAAATTTACAGCATTTTTAATTTATATCTATATATATTTTGTATGCATCCAGAAAACACTTGGTATTCCTATTAGCATAAAATAAAAATGAATCTTTACCTGATAATTACATCAGTACAGGAAAAAGTACACTCGTACCTAATGATTCTGCCAAAGATAAATTACATTTTCTCAAATTATTTAACTTTTACCCAGCTTTTACTGCGCCATGTTAATTCATTTATTTAGCTGATTGGTGGCCCCTCGCAGTGCTTGGACCCTTGTTCAGTTCCTAACTACCTAACATCTTTTCTCTCTGGCCATGAAGGTTTCCTCCAAGGTCTCTGCAGACATGCTGTTACAGTATGCTGATTGGTGGCTTGCCCGGCTGGCCCCACAGGGCTCGTTTTGCATGGAAAGCACGCAGCCATGAGTCACCCCCATCCCGGGATGCAAACTTAGGTCATGCAGCTTTATGCACAGACATAAAAACAACAAAAAAGAAAGATTTTGAGCCAGTCACTGCTGTGTTTATATCCAGCTTAGAGTTGTATCCTGCCTTTCAACCAGTCCTGCCCGAATTGGCAGCGGCTCCCATCAACTCTGTACTGGGAAAATGAACTCAAAATAACTACTTGTCATCTTGTGTATCATGTTAATTTGCATCCAGCCCTGCAAGTAGGTCCTCCAACATGCAAGGAAAACTTGGGGGTTGGTGGCAGGACTGGCATTCCAGCCACAGTAAAGAACCTCACATTGTTCCAGTGTGGTGCTAAGGTGTCACCTGCTGCACTCGGGTCCCAATCCAGGTGGTTCATCGTGTGGTGGGTAAGTCAATGCTCTGTAAAATCAGCGCATGCTCCCAACCTCCTCCTCCTCCTCCTTTTCTGCTTGTACTTTTGTTTCTCTATTCCTTTAAATGGAGTTTGGATTGGTTTAGTGGTTGTCTTCAGAGACGCACTGTGAGGAACCAGCAACCTTTTACTGCATTGTCTTACATTTTAACCATAGCCGACAGTCTTGATATGTCTGTCTTATAAAAGTGAACTACTACACCACACTAGTGATGAAGCAGCACTGATGAATAAAACTTTTACCTATCAGTGAATATGCACATGCCTCATCTTCTAATCACACTTTTGCCTTTCTACTAGTTATGTCTCAGCAGTAAATATTGGGTGTTCATTTGTGTATTGTTGTTATTATTTTTTTTACTTTTCTGCAAATATGCTCTTTCATTTTTGGTCACCTTTTGTACTTACAAGGTGGTGTTGAACACTAACGTGGCTCTGCCCAGGCCTCCTAGCTGTCACCTGGGTCAAACTGCCATGTGTGCTTTTCTTTAAACAAACCCTGCATGGATTTCAAAACATATACAGTATGTGTGACACATGGATCAGACTAAATATGTATAGTAGGACTGCTTTTTGTGTACATGGTCTAATTAACAAGCAAGACAAAATGCTGGACAGAGGACAGCTTAAAGGCTCTGGTGGTAGTAATTCCTAGCCAACCCACAAGATGGCGCTGTTTGCTAATGCCTATCTTCCTCCATCTACAGACCAGATGATTGACAGCCCTACCAACTCTGATGTCACTTCTGGTGTCTGTCCAACGGACCCGCCTCTTCCTGCCTGGCCTGAACTTAACCGGAAGCATCGCCATTTTGGGCAGTCGCCTTGAGACTCACATCTTTTATTGCTTTTTTCAACACATTTACAGTATAAGTCATGTTTGGTTTCAAAAATACAGGGTTTGCCTGTGGGTATTCCAAACCTTCATGCTTGTCTGTCTTTTTCATTACAACAGTTTTCTTCTTCAGACACTGAGGTGTAACAAGCTCAGGGCTCAGACCTGTGAGGAACACACTCCAAAGGTGGCCACAGACAGCCTAAGGTGGTGGGAATACCTGGAGAAACTGGCTATACAGAAGTCTGTCAGCAGCAGGTAAAGAGAGGAACAGACACAGCACTTAGAAGAACACTGATCACATCTTATGGCTGCTACAGCCATTAGTCCAGATGCTTATATGCCAGCAAGCCTCAGATGTAGAACCTGGTCATGGGTTGGCTCACAGAGTCAGGAGATAGTTGCATCTAAATCCTGGTGAGCAAAGTAAGGTGGAGCCAGGTGGCAGGGATTGTGTACAAAGGAACAAATCTGCTAGAAGCACATGGCGCCTCTAAGCATCTGAGCAGTATAGCAGAAGCAGCGCTGAAGAAGCCACTCACCAGCGACTGGCATAAAGTGCCTAATTCCACTCCTCCATCTTGCACACCCCAAGGTCTTTACAGGGGCTGTCAGGGTGAATGGTTGAACAGCAGAAGTCACCTGTGAGGTCCGTTCACTTTCTTAAGGAACAGCACAGAAAAACTAAAATCACAATTAACCTTTGCGATTTTTGGAGGTTAGGGGCGCAGGACCCTCCTCAAATGCAAAAATCTACAAATACATTTTGGGCCCATGATTGCTATATGTTTAGCTTATTGCACTAAATAAGATGCAAAAAGTTGCAAGAAACATGGAATAAAATGATGATTGCATAACCGAACCATGTGTGTGAGGCTGGCTGCCCAAACAAAGTGCATAGTTCAGCAATTCTTTAGTAATCTGTAACTTTTTACAAAATGTAACCGATTTATAATAAAATTGTGTGCATATTTATAGTAGTAAATAAGAAAATGATTAATATTACAGATACAAAAGAAATCCAAAATACTAAGCACAAAACAAGAAACGATAAACACTCTTGACACAGCCCAGTCCTGCAGGTACAGATGACATTGGTGTAGTTATGAAATAAAATTCCCTCTGAAAGTTATGTAAAGTTTTCTCCTATCATGCCGATGTAAATAAAGATTTGTAGAAGGCAGGAGCATGCCCAGATAAAGACGTTTTCCTACCCGGATGAATTCACACAAACAAGTGGGCAGAGGAGAAGAACATAAATCCAAGGAAAACTGTAATCCTATGGGTGTAATTGTAATACAACTGTGCAACGAATCATTGAAACAAAAAAAAACAAAACAAAAAAAAAACAACTACTGGCCTGTTACGACTAATTTTTAAAGCTAGCACCTCATCTTGTTTTACCCAGCAGCCCTCACAGCAACCTCTGAAGCTGCCCAACGATGCTGTACTTCCAGGACTGCTGGGATTTACAGTCCATTTAAATAGCACTGCTACAGTGTCATCTGTGGTTTTCAGCAATAGGTCATAAAACTCACAAAATAATTTCAATTCATTTATTGAAGACATAACCGCGCATAGACTGATCTGCAAATCATAAACCCATGAATCACAAGGGTCAGCCTGTACTTCCACTGATAGTAGGACCCCAAATGCCCATTTGGGAACATCCAGAAAATGTCTATTCACCATTACCGGGTGTGTTTCCTTCAACTGTTTGATGGCTATGCAATAAAATGGATGAGCTACAGTTACTTATAAGCTCCAAGACTGATTTCTCTATTACTTCATTGTTTTATTTTACTGAGCTAAATGATTTGTTCCACGATGAGGCTGTCAAAGGTGATGGAGTTTGCTTCATTAGTAACAGTTTGTGGTGCACAGATATCAGCACCACGAGTTATGTGAATTTCCCCTTGGGATTAATAAAGTATCTATCTATCTATCTATCTATCTATCTATCTATCTATCTATCTATCTATCTA
Source organism: Erpetoichthys calabaricus (assembly GCF_900747795.2). Classification (NCBI taxonomy): domain Eukaryota; kingdom Metazoa; phylum Chordata; class Cladistia; order Polypteriformes; family Polypteridae; genus Erpetoichthys; species Erpetoichthys calabaricus. Next base: position 38,710,500 of record NC_041401.2, read on the forward strand.
TCTATCTATCTATCTATCTATCTATCTATCTATCTATCTATCTATCTACAGTGGTGTGAAAAACTATTTGCCCCCTTCCTGATTTCTTATTCTTTTGCATGTTTGTCACACAAAATGTTTCTGATCATCAAACACATTTACCCATTAGTCAAATATAACACAAGTAAACACAAAATGCAGTTTTTAAATGATGGTGTTTATTATTTAGGGAGAAAAAAAATCCAAACCTACATGGCCCTGTGTGAAAAAGTAATTGCCCCCTTGTTAAAAAATAACCTAACTGTGGTGTATCACACCTGAGTTCAATTTCCGTAGCCACCCCCAGGCCTGATTACTGCCACACCTGTTTCAATCAAGAAATCACTTAAATAGGAGCTGCCTGACACAGAGAAGTAGACCAAAAGCACCTCAAAAGCTAGACATCATGCCAAGATCCAAAGAAATTCAGGAACAAATGAGAACAGAAGTAATTGAGATCTATCAGTCTGGTAAAGGTTATAAAGCCATTTCTAAAGCTTTGGGACTCCAGCGAACCACAGTGAGAGCCATTATCCACAAATGGCAAAAACATGGAACAGTGGTGAACCTTCCCAGGAGTGGCCGGCCGACCAAAATTACCCCAAGAGCGCAGAGACGACACATCCGAGAGGTCACAAAAGACCCCAGGACAACGTCTAAAGAACTGCAGGCCTCACTTGCCTCAATTAAGGTCAGTGTTCACGACTCCACCATAAGAAAGAGACTGGGCAAAAACGGCCTGCATGGCAGATTTCCAAGACGCAAACCACTGTTAAGCAAAAAGAACATTAGGGCTCGTCTCAATTTTGCTAAGAAACATCTCAATGATTGCCAAGACTTTTGGGAAAATACCTTGTGGACTGATGAGACAAAAGTTGAACTTTTTGGAAGGCAAATTTCCCGTTACATCTGGCGTAAAAGGAACACAGCATTTCAGAAAAAGAACATCATACCAACAGTAAAATATGGTGGTGGTAGTGTGATGGTCTGGGGTTGTTTTGCTGCTTCAGGACCTGGAAGGCTTGCTGTGATAGATGGAACCATGAATTCTACTGTCTACCAAAAAATCCTGAAGGAGAATGTCCGGCCATCTGTTCTTCAACTCAAGCTGAAGCGATCTTGGGTGCTGCAACAGGACAATGACCCAAAACACACCAGCAAATCCACCTCTGAATGGCTGAAGAAAAACAAAATGAAGACTTTGGAGTGGCCTAGTCAAAGTCCTGACCTGAATCCAATTGAGATGCTATGGCATGACCTTAAAAAGGCGGTTCATGCTAGAAAACCCTCAAATAAAGCTGAATTACAACAATTTTGCAAAGATGAGTGGGCCAAAATTCCTCCAGAGCGCTGTAACAGACTCATTGCAAGTTATCGCAAATGCTTGATTGCAGTTATTGCTGCTAAGGGTGGCCCAACCAGTTATTAGGTTCAGGGGGCAATTACTTTTTCACACAGGGCCATGTAGGTTTGGATTTTTTTTTCTCCCTAAATAATAAAAACCACCATTTACAAACTGCATTTTGTGTTTACTTGTGTTATATTTGACTAATGGTTAAATGTGTTTGATGATCAGAAACATTTTGTGTGATAAACATGCAAAAGAATAAGAAATCAGGAAGGGGGCAAATAGTTTTTCACACCACTGTATCTATCTATCTATCTATCTATCTATCTATCTATCTATCTATCTATCTATCTATCTATCTATCTATCTATCTATCTATCTATCTAACGGAGGACCACCACATCACCTTATTGCTTTGAAGTGATTGCAACTTCACAGGGGGAATTATTGCTTCGATTCGTTGCACAGTATGGCGCACCAGGGAGGTGGTTATGAAGAGTGATGAGGTGTGAAGTATGGCACTTCATCTTTACTGCTATTACTTCTAAGTTCAAACTACTAACAGATTTGTAAAATGGTGCTAGTGCTTGTGGTCAACCAATCAGCACAATTCATCACCCAAGGCCCACCCACAATAATTCCTGGTTGAATGAAAGTAAACACCATAGAGTAGGAGCTGAAGAAAGTACCAGGAAATACAAATGGTCCAAGTTCCTACATTGAGAGTGCTACAGAAGTTCGTGAGTTTCTAGAAAGTCCCTGGTTCCTGAAAAAAGATCCTGTGGTGGGAAAGCACCTGTGCAGTGAGTGGATGGGGGAAATGGAACTAATCGCCTTATTGCTTACCATCCAACATTCATCTATGACTATATCTACTATCTACTACATCTATTAATCCAACATCGACTATGAAACTAAGATTAAGCTTTAGGTAATCCCAGAGCGGCCCCAGAAACAACTTTAGTCCACACTGCTTAAAAATTCTGGGTGTCTTCTGTATGAGACGGGCTTTTTAAAAAATATTATTGTAATTCACTACTATAGCAATTTTAATCAAAATATGAGATGTAGTGGTTAAATAAAAAGAAATGTAGTGATCTGTTGTGTAACAACCCCTTTAAAGTAGATAACAGTGGTTACCCAGACCTCATTGTTGGTTACAAAGGGGTCTCCATAACAGTTGGAGCAGGAAAACTGACATTTCCCAGCTGGATCAGAGGATAGTTCATTACCCCGATGGGAAGCCAGTGCAATGAACCAAGCAAATTGGCTGGGAGGGCAAGAAAATAAATTTGTACCCATCCAGTATGATTTAATGGGCAGACAGAGAAAAGCAGAGGATCGAGAGTGGTTTCATTCCCCATACACAAGGTCAGAGTGGTCCTCATATGGTAACTCAATTGAGTCACCTGCAGAGGTACTTAGAACTTGGGAGTCCATAAATACAGCTCTGTTGGGGTCCCTAGGTATCGATAGAGGGCACTGTCGGAGGAGGATCTCCCTACTTTTTCTGTGGCCCGGATGTGCTTCTGTGAGGTGTGACACCGGAAGTATTCCTGGGTCTGAAATGAAAGGAGTCCACTGCCTCACTTCATTTGAGTCAGTGTTGAGAGGTTGCGGGCATCACTCAGCAGAGGTGGAGAGGGAAGAAGAATTGTATACTTTGCATTGTTTTGAGAGAAGACTGTGAGAAGTGCTTGGTTTGAATAAAATATCCTTTATTTTATGCCAATAACTTGAGGTGTATTACTGTGTCTTTAGTTTGAGCTCTGTGGCACCCCCTTATGGTCACACAAGTCAAGCTTCAGAAGTTAGTCCACCACTACTAATACCGCAGTCACTAGGCCTCACCATCACTAGGCCTCACCATCTACGTGTAAAAAAACGCAAAAATGTGCTTTTGTTCATATATATTGTCTACTGGAAAAATACATATTTTTACAGAAAACAATAAATGTCAAATGATGCTGGGGGCTTCTTCTGGCTGACGGGATGGTATGCCATCTGTTTCGCTCATCTACTCTACAATATGAGTTGTGAACTGAAATATAGTAGTATGATTAAAACACCTGACAAATCTCCAACTTGAGGCCAAAATGCAACAAAATGTATTTTTTGGCTTGAAAGTGGATATAAATTTTGGAGTCTGTCAACACTAGCTAATGGCGGAGCTCAGTGCAGGGATGGTCACAAGAATGTGGAGCTGCGGATGCACAGCATGGAACAATGCCACATAAATAAAAGTGTCAGGTTTCTTGTACGCACAGAGTTTTACAAGTTACGAATGGCCATTGGTTTTCTATTAGATTTTTATCAATACGGTGCTTTTTTTTCTTTTCCTCTGTTTATTTGGTTTTCACAAGTCTACAGTCAGCCAGACTGTTGTGTCGGTTCTGCTAATGGCCTTTCCATTTCCTGTTCATGAAGCCACACGGCTCTGTAACTGTTTCTTAACCTCACACTACTGACCCTTTAGTTCATTTAAAACAATGCAAATATACAGTATGTACCTGTCCGTTTCATAAAGATTTCACTTAGCAATTTTAAAAAATATGCATTGGGAACAACTGGGGGGCTACCAAATGAGCCCCAAAACTCAAACAAAGCCAAGGAAGCCAAACTGTGAAACAAGACAATCTTTCATTATAACACATATAACAGGTGAAGGAAGGCTCAGAGGTGCTGTAACCCAAGGTGAATACAAAAGGGGCGCCAGAAATGAAGCCTAACACACCTCAAGGCCTACCTAGACTCAGGTTGGTCCTCCCTTCTCTTTGGTAGGGTGGCTCTTCCATTTTTGAAGATTGTTCCTCCAGTCTGCACGTTCTGCTCTTTCTCCTCTGCCTGACCTCACTTCTTCTTGGTGGTTGAACCCTTACCTATACCAGTCCTCTTGACCTCAAACAAGCTTTCCTGGCTGGTAATGGGATGGTCCTTTTGAACCTCAAGTGAGAAATCCTTCTGGACCAGTTCAATCAGGTGTGCTCCTGGGAATTCCTGAAGTCCTCAAGCTAAATCTTTACCTAGAAGATCCTGGTGCTCTCGTAGGTCTACTTAAAGGACCGGGCCAACTCTGTTCAATATGTAAATTATCATGAGGCCACACATATGCTACTGAGCCTTCCTCATGCCACTTTTCTAGAGATGCCACCTAGGGATGCTTAATAGTTCCCCCAACTGAGGAAGGTCCACAGAGTAACTTCTTCCTGAGCTGTTAGTATTAAATTGGGCATTGTGCCCTCTTTTGGTAAAGTTCTTGTGTCACGCCCATTTTATCAATGACAATGCACTTAACATGGATCCAATGAACCAACTCCTCTCCAGAGTCCCAAAACCCTTTCACACATGCACATTGGAGGAACACCTTTTGGGCTTATCACAGGAACACAATACCCCAGCAGCACAAGAGGGGGCACTGTCACTAACAGTCTCATTTTTTTCTCTCCTCTGCAACAGTGATAAGATACCCCTTGAGGGCAATTTACCCCACCACTTCTGGACGAAAAGCTATAAATGTCTGATTCCTCCAGGTGTCGGCGTCTCATTTGGGCCTGGCCTTTCAAAGAACAGAGATCCCCGTGAACAACCCACTTTTAACAGCCATCACCCTTAGGAAACCAAGAAGGCTATATTATTCTTGTTTCTGTTTTGCACCCTATACTTGCATAAAAAAACAATACTTCTTAAACTGCAAAAAATATTTTATTTCAAAAATGAAACATTGGATGTAACTTTTTTTATAGAAATACAAATGTGCTTTATTCATTTTTTTTTGTTCAGGTTCCAACACCCAATCTTTTTTTTTCAGTCCTTCAAAATTGTTGACACTGTTGGATTTTTTTCACCATTTGATTTTCTTCATTTCATAATCTGCTTTATCCAGGATTGTTATTTTTTTTTTCAACATAATTTGACCCATTCATTGCAAAAAAACTTTGAGAAGCAATATGGAACTCAAAAAGTACAGTACCTGCACACGACACAACTACTCATACGTTTTACTCAGTGGAGTATTGACTCAGAATTCGTTTATGAGTATGATGTGTCGCCTACACTCTCACAGAGCCTCGGCAAGACTGCCCGAGACCAGAAATTTAGCAACAAACTGTTTATTTTTTTATACAGCCTGTTGCAGGTTTCCCGAGACACAGCACAGAACATGTAGGTGAGGCATTAAGTATTTTTTGCATTGCATTATTATTTTTGGTGGCCATTTTTGGTAAAAAAAAAATATTCATTATAATGATATTTACATTTCATTAAAGCAAAATCTGTTTAACATGATGTTGTATTTACGTTTGTCTGGGCCAACAAAATGTTCTTCAGTATTTGGTACAACAGGATTTGACTGTATGTATATCCATCCATCCATCCATTTACCAACCCGCTGAATCCGAACACAGGGTCACGGGGGTCTGCTGGAGCCAATCCCAGCCAACACAGGGCACAAGGCAGGGAACCAATCCTGGGCAGGGTGCCAACCCACCGCAGGACACACACAAACACACCAAGCACACCAAGCACACACTAGGGCCAATTTAGAATCGCCAATCCACCTAACCTGCATGTCTTTGGACTGTGGGAGGAAACTGGAGTGCCCGGAGAAAACCCACGCAGACACGGGGAGAACATGCAAACTCCACGCAGGGAGGACCCGGGAAGCGAACCCAGGTCCCCAGATCTCTCAACTGCGAGGCAGCAGCGCTACCCACTGCGCCACCGTGCCACCCTATATATATATATATATATATAGTGACAGTTTAAGGTCTCCGTGACCCCTTGAACCCTCAGACCACACGTCAAACACCAGGTAAAAGTCCAAAGATGACTATTTATTATAATAATGAAGTGCACAAAGCACCACCACTCCACTATACTCAATAACAAATCAATACTCAATAATAAATCAATAAACAATCCTCCACACTCCCAGACGCATTGCCACCCTTCCACCCAGCTCAGCTCAGTGTCTGGGCTTTCCCACAGTCCTTTTATACCCCCTGACCCGGAGGTGTTCCTGTCCAACAATCCACAAGTCCTTATGACTTCCGGGTCAGGATAAAAGTCCTTTTCCTCAACCCGGAAGCACGTCGTTTCTTCTTGTCATGTGATCATGACGCACTTCCGGGTTATAGGGCACGTAAGAGTCCTTGAGCCTCCCTGCAGCGTCCTCTGGTGGGCCCCACGGTGTCCAGCAGGGTTGGGAATAAAAACTCCATTGTCCATAATTCCCTGCTGGTCTTTGGGGCACTTCCATGCTACAGGGAGGGCTCCATCTAGCGGCATGGGGGTATTGGCCAGGGTAAATGGCCGGCCATCCCTCACAATATATATATATATATATATATATATATATATATATATATATATATATATATATATATATATATATATATATATATATATATAGTATTGTTGAGGACAATATATCCTACCGGAGCTGGGATGATTCAAGATTCCTTAGTGGCAAGGAGGCCAGTTTAACAGATGGACAGAAATCGCATGGACGATATGCTCCCCAAATACAATAGGTGGTAGTCTTCTTGGGCTACGCTGCTTTAATGGATACCCATGGAGCACACTGGGGATTGCAGTCCTGCTAGACAGCCCTGCTGGATTCCATGGGTGCCGGCTTGGGGAGCTGCAGGGACAGAATATTCCTATTTTTTTTTTATTTTATTGATTTTATTGTAATCATTCCATAAAAATAGATACATTTTTACAAAAAATAGGATTGAAAACAAATCAATCCCACCCCAATGTTCCTATTTTAAAGAACTTCCACCTGACCCGGAAGTGCTTCCAACATGCAGTGCTGTAACACTGAAGTACTCCTGGGTCTGGCATAAAGGAAGCTGCGCAACCTCATCCAGGCGAGTTGGAGTTGGGAGAATAGTGGGACAACAACTGGCCAGAGGAGAGAAAGGAGAGGAAGAAAGAGAATAGGAGGCATTGTGCCTGTGCGGTGTTGTAAATACCTGTGAAGGTATTTGTTAAAATAAATTACTATTTGAACCCAGGATTTGTTTTGGTGTTGGTGGATTTAGGGGCACATTCATACCCCTTACAGGTCACTATATATATATATATATATATATATATATATATATATATATATATTGTGATAGTTTGAGGTCTCCGTGACCCCTTGAACCCTCAGACTAGACGTCAGACACCAGGTAAAAGTCCAAATATAATATTTATTAATATAAATAAGTGCACAAAGCACCCTCCATCCATCCATCCATTTTCCAACCCGCTGAATCCAAACAGGGTCACGGGGGTCTGCTGGAGCCAATCCCAGCCAACACAGGGCACAAGGCAGGGAACCAATCCCAGGCAGGGTGCCAACCCACCGCAGACAAAGCACCCTCCTCTCCACAATACTCAATAATAATAATAACAATAATCAATAAACAATAATCCTCCACACTCCCAGACACTTTGCCACCCTTCCTCCCAGCTCAGCTCAACGTCTGGGATTTCCCATCGTCCTTTTATACACCCTGACCCGGAGGTGTTCCTGTCCAATCCGTCCACAGTTCCTTATCCCTTCCGGGTCAGGGTAAACAGTCCTTTTCTTCAACCCTGGAGCACATCGTATCTTCCTGTCACGTGACCATGACGTACTCCCGGGTTATAGGGCACATAAGAGCCTCCGAGTCCTCCTACAGCGACTCCTGGTGGCCCCCAAGGTATCCAGCAGGGCTGCGTATAAAAACTACATAGTCCATGCGGCCCTGCTGGAACTCGGGGGACGTTCACGCTGTTGGGAGAGCTCCTCCTGGCGGCCTGGGGGTGAGAACCGGAATCGAAAGCCGGCAATCCACCACAATATATATATATATACTCCTACGCGTGGAAGTGTGAGTATCTGTCTGAACCAGAAGTGAGAGGTGGAGTTGGGGTAAGGGCTCCACCTCTGAGGAAACAGAAAACTCGCTTAGCCACTAATAACACAAGCGAGGTGAGCTCATCAGCAAAGCGAAACCTCAGAGGAAAGCAAAGTTGCTTAGCTGCTAACATCGGCAAAACGGTATCCCTTTTACTTTTCCTCCCACCGCTAATACACAAATGAGGTGAGCACGTCGGCAAAAGAAAACCTCTGAAGAAAGACAGTCGCTTAGCTGATAATACACAAACGATGCAAGCATGTTGACAAAACGATTTCTCCTTGGAGAGAGGCGCCCAGAGTAGTTCTTTTCAATTACCTGACATCTCTACATTTCAGTTTATTTTCTGATGATTTCAATAGTTTCTAGGACCCTGTGCTTTTTACAGCACAGGCTTACACGGCTAGTATGTATATAAATATACACACAGTATTTACATTTAAAACTGCAGACATGTTGGGATTTCAATGAAGGGTAAAAATCCTTCTCCCCTGCATATCACCATAACTCTCTCACTGCGCTCGTCTGGCAGGCTTGTGTCAAAATGCAGACAGCACTGGGATTTTTTTTCATTCATAACAGCCCCGCATCTGATACTTCAACATAAACATAACTTATTCCTCTCTTATGGCCATTTGTCATTTCTTCAAATTATTCCATTATATTTTTTAAGCTGATGAATGCTTTAGTGGAGCATTTGTTTTCCAGGCCTGAAAAGAATGTTTAGCTTTCTGGGAAACTGATGACAAATCTGTTATTCCTCATTCACCAGTCCATTCACTATCTCTGTAAAGGTGAGGGTCCTAAAGGGAGCTGGCCATTGTAACCACAAGAGGACAACAATGAGCCCCAAACCCAAGACACAGCAACACACCACACAATATTAGAATAAAATAAAGAATATTTATTCTCATAAAGCACTCTTCCCAAATCACCTCTTCAAATACCTGCTGTACAAACATGATGAATTCCTCAATAAACCTTTTTCCTTCAATCCTCCAATAAGTGTTGCCTGCTTTCTCCTGACTCCGACTCCCCAATGTGAGGCAGCAGACTTCTTTTATGTCAGACCCAGGAATTCTTCCAATGTCTCACTGTGTCCTTGTGGAAGCACTTCTGGACCATAGAAAAAGAAGGAAGGTCCTCACCTGACAGCATGGTCTATCGATCCCCAGGGACCCCAACAGGGCTGCACTTCCGAACTGTAAGCCCCAAGTACCTCTGTGGGTGTCCCAAATGGGTTACCATATCAGGACGACTGCCACCTAGTGTATGGGGGATAGAACCAATCCTGATCTTCATTTCTTATCAGTTCGTCCCTTAAAAGGGTACAAATGTATTTCCTTGTCCCATCGGCCAATCTGCTTGCATCATTGCACTTGCGTTACTTCCGGGTAATAGAACAGCCACCAATCAAGCCAGGATGCCCGTTCTCCTACTTGACGTTGAAGAAATGCTGATTCCCCACAGGGATCACTTATTCATTCACTTATACTATGATAAGTTGCCAACCAACCTAAAAACATACCTTTGGTGTATTGCAGGAACCCATGTAAACTTGACAAGACAGTGTGAACTTCACTCTGATGGCACTGCAGGCAGGAGTTAAATTGAATCAAACCTTTGTAACACCCACAACAAATTCCTCCTTGAATTCTTGGAATGTTCAATGTGGTTATTCACTTTGGGGTCACAGAGAGCTTTTGTCCATTCCAACAGCACCAGATAGACGATAACACCCAATTCCAAATGGGAAAATACTTGAAATCTGCATAAACTAGCTAGGAGACCATGAAGATATCCATCATGATAAGAGAAAGAAAACATCTGCTCAAATGAAGAAATTGGCACAACAGGCCATTGCCAAACCTTACCAAAGATAACATGTCTGCTTAAATCATCAGTGGAAGACGGAGTTGGTGAAACGCTACCAGTGACGTCAACTGAGCAGATTACGGTCCATCAGGTGAATCAGTCTGTCCATATTTACTCACAGTTGGCCAATTTACAGTCACCACTTGATATCAAGTGTATGTGGGAGAAGAGCCCATGCAGGTGTCCTGCTCATCGCTTTCAATAAGTAAAGACTTCAGTAGTGAAGAGTGGCACAGTGTTAAAGAAGTAGCCAACTTAAATATCTAAATTGTCCTGAAAATGTGATTTTAAACAATAACTTCCTCTAACCTTGAACTAATTACTAATTGAATTAATGAGGTCAGGTCAGGTCAGGTTGGGAAGCATGCACTGGTACAGGACACCCACCACAAGACGAAACAGCTCGGGATCCTTGCTCCTCAACAATAAGCCAGATCACCCTTGGGGAATCGTGCCACATGGCCATAGTGCTGAAACTGACGCTCCCTCACAATGCAGGTAATGTGCCTCATTCGGGTCTCCACAAGCAAACTGCTCATTTGATACAAAGTCAAAACAACGGTACCCAAGGATTCTCCAAAGAGACACAGTACCAAAGGAGTTCAGTCTTCGTCTCAGGTCACTGGATAGCGTCCATGTCTTGCAACCATATAGCAAAACATAAAGCACCAGGCCTCTAAAGACTTGGACCTTCGTCCTTTTGCATTGATATTGGGAGCAGCACACACCCCTTTCCAGTGACCACATGACCCCCCCATGCTCTCCCAATCCATCTACGGACTTCATAGGAAGAGTCACCGGAGACATGAATGTCACTGCGAAGGTAAGTAAACCTCTTGACGAGGTCAACATCCTCTACAGACAGACACACTGCTGATGGCTGTGCCCAACAGGTCAATAAAGGCCTGGATCTTGGTTTTTATCCAGGACATGAAGAATGAATGAATTATTATTTAATTATATATAGCTTGATCATTTAAAAAATCCATTTCTTTTTAATAAATAATCCTAAAAATTATTAAAATAGTTAACTTGCATAATTAATAACTTACTATTTGTATTTTTCAAAGTGGAGCTTGCGTAAATCTGTTAAGTGGCTGTAGTCTGCCATTCATTAATGAAGTATATCTACAAACCGCAAATACAAAATAATACAACTAAAGTAATTAAATGAAATGGCTCGTTATTTTTCTGGCATGTAGTTCTACAGGAGCCTCTGCATTTAGTTTCATTCCAAGCTTTTCTTGTTGCTACTCCATGTGGTAAAACTACATACAGACAGTTCTGTGCTATTAATTTTTATGTGGATTTAGAATTTTTATCGGCTTTCCTTTTAATGTACTATTAGGCTGTCCCTTAGAAAATAGCACATATTAAACTTATTACAAAGACTGCATTTTGAGGTGTGCTGCCATAAAAATGAAAAAAGCACAGTTGTTTTCTTATTATATTCTTATAATTAATTGTAATTATTATTATAATTCATATCATCCATCCATCAATTTTCCAACCTGCTGAATGCAAACACAGGGTCACGGGGGTCTGCTGAAGCCAATCCCAGCCAACACAGGGCACAAGGCAGGAACCAATCCCGGGCAGGGTGCCAACCCACCGCAGGACACACACAAACACACACACTAGGGACAATTTAGAATCGCCAATCCACTTAACCTGAATGTCTTTGGACTGTGGGAGGAAACCGGAGTGCCAAGAGGAAACCCACGCAGACACGGGGAGAACATGCAAACTCCACGTAGGGAGGACCCGGGAAGTGAACCCAGGTCTCCTAACTGCAAGGCAGCAGCGCTACCACTGTGCCACCGTGCCGCCCAATTCATATCATGGAGCCGTTATTATAACTACAATATAATAATGTGTAGGAGTCATCAGTTAGTTGGTTTGGCTGCATTTCTCTACTTTATGAAGGATGCTGTCATTTCACAATTTCTCTGAAGTGTTGCGTACACATAGTTCAGAGTTTCCGTAAATATTTGCATCTTCCTCTGCCAAGTTTTCTTTTTTAAATCCCATCGTTTGTATGGGTAGTTGCATACATGAATTTTAAGCCTCTTTTTGTGCAAACGCAAGTTTTATAAATGAGGCCCCATGAACTCATTAGTGTGCCAGAAATTAGGACTTACCCCAGGCAGCAAGACTCCAAATTAAAGAAGCAGGCTTTCAGGCCTACAATGTGGCACTAGGCTTTAAAAGTGCAAAACTACTTTTGAATGTTCCAAATGTACAAAAATGTCCTTCAAGGGAGAGGAACACTGTAAAACCACTGGCTTGTAAAGACAAGCCAAACAACAATTTAGATTCAACAAATTTATTGAGGCAAATAAGAAAACAGGCAAACAGTAGGCAAAAAGAATTTATCAATAAAGGCAACCCAGAGCTGATATAACCAAAATATGATTCAATTACAAAGAGACACAAGCAAAATCCACAAAAATTACGAAAAACAGTAATATCCACTATAATAATGATCCACACTCCATCACAATCAATGAACCACTGAAAAATAAAGTGTGTGGGTGATCCCTCAGTTGTGACAAAATGGTGGACCTGCCTCCTCAGGTATCACCCACAGACCACTAAGAATGCCACGTCAAAAACACGAAGACAATACATAGAAATATTTAAATGACAAAACTGACATAAAAATGTATGAAAAAATAATCAAAGACAACAACAAGGAGATTAAACATAAAACAAGTAGCAAACCCTGGCTGTCACACAACAGATTACGCAGTAATTTACTGTGTTAAATTTAGCCTTGAGAAAAGTTATTTCAGCTTGTATACTTTGGATATTTTCCTCTTTTACACATCCTGACACAAAGGGGCCCCCTCATCAGAACTCCACAAAGCCAGCTACAAGAAGTTATATGAAACACTGAGAAAATGGTGTGTCACATTATGTAACATTATAGGCAACAGATGAGTAGGCGTGACACAGTCATATAATAATACTTGAAATCTGCATGAATTAGCCAGTTGACAATGAGGAAGTCTATCAAGATAAGAACAAGACAACATCTGCTCAAATCAAGCAATTGGCACAACAGGCCATTGCCAAACTATACCAAAGATAACTTGTATGCTTAAATCATCAGTGGAAGACGGAATAGCGAAATGCTACCAGTGACATCAACGGAGCAGATTACTGAGCATCAGGCAAATTAAGCATCTCACCAAGTGTGAATTTCCACTTGGGAATTAATAAAGTATCTATCTATCTATCTATCTATCTATCTATCTATCTATCTATCTATCTATCTATCTATCTATCTATCTATCTATCTATCTATCTATCTATCTATCTATCTATCTATCTATCTATCTATCTATCTATCTATCTATCTATCTATCTATCTATCTATCTAAGTGTGATGGAAAAGGCTTCTTCTGCTTGTCCTCCTTGCCCGCCTCTTCCCATTGCAGATGACTATGAGTTTATTTATAACAGCATGCTGAGAAACTTGACAGCCCCAGATCCAGATAGAGATATGGATATGCAGTATTTGCAAAGGGACGTCTGGAACCCACTGCTAACGCTGCTTCCCCCACAACCCAGGCTTAGACAGGCAGTGAAAAATGAATGAAGGAGTGAATGCAGGAAATTGCCAGATTTCTCAGGACCCCATTAGTACATGTCAGGGGGTGCTGTGTTTAGGTTATGTTTTAGCCAGAATTCCATCCCTGACTTATGTTTGTACTCTTTTTCATTGTGTTTTTTGCTCATTTTTTAGTTTGGATCAATTATTAGGATTATATCTATTAAAATTGTGCTCTTCGTTTTTCATTTATTTGTTGTGTTGAATGTTTTATTGTTTTTGTAATGTTTAAAATTATTTAGGTTCCATTTCTTTAAATGTCTTGTCTTTTGTGATAAGAAACAGCCCCCAGCCTTTAAAGGCAAGTTGGGAATGCAAGTTTGAATTGCTTCAGAGTCTATTGCGAATATTGCCATTCTCTTAGTTATGCTGGTTTTGTTGATTATCTTTGCTTCCGATTTTGGTTTTGATTTTTGGATGGCGTATTTCGAGTTGCTCGCCTTACCGGTGTATTTCAGGCAACTTCTTGTTTCTTGTATTTTTTTTCTATTGTTAATAAATAATCTATTTTATAACGATTATTTCTTACACATCGAGAGTTTGCGGTCATCCTTCCTCTTATTTTTTCCATATTTTAGGATATTCCTTGGAATTTTTGAAAATTAAAAGCCTGTTCTTCAATTTGAGGCCTAGCCAGTTCTGAAGCTCCTCATTTGCCTGGGGTCAGGCCAATTTTGGGCAAGCCAGTCAAGATTCTGTCCTGTTTTTGAGGATCTTTTTGTAGGTGGTACCCACATTTTTGTTTTTTTTTCTATTTTGGCAACAGAATCTTAACAGTTAAGGGTTTTATATATATAAAGTCGTCATGCAGTTTTAAATAATCATAACTTCAGTTCTAAATATGATAAAAATGAATCTGTAAAACAGGTAAGTGAAAGAATTTATTACATTTTTACATTGATATATTGCCCACCATCAAACCGCAATGCGATTCTGAAATTCTATAGATATATTCTGTAGTTGATTTTCAGTAGTACCCTGAATCACATTAGTTATCTTAGTCCACATTTCATTTAAAGAATTTGGTCGAGCGGTGTGGTGAATGTTTCTTGTAATGGACTCAAAGTCTACTTTGGTCCTGCGGTGGGTTGGCACCCTGCCTGGGATTGGTTCCTGCCTTGTGCCCTGTGTTGGCTGGGATTGGCTCCAGCAGACCCCCGTGACCCTGTGTTCGGATTCAGCGGGTTGGAAAATGGATGGATGGATGGAAGTCTACTTTGGACTGTGATGAGCGATTTTAGTTCAGTCAACCAAAGGTTACAGTTTACTTTCTTTATTGAACTCATGGGTCAATTGTAATTGTAACAAAAGAAAAATCAACATATGAATAAATGAATGTAAAAAAATATTCCAAATGTCTTATTAAACTACGATAAAGTAAATGAATTATGCTTTACAATGTTCTTTACAGATTAGTTTTATTATGCACACAACTGAAGTTAAGAGGTCACACATACTTCAGACAGCAACACAGGGTACCCCCAGTATAATAATAATAATAATAATAATAATAATAATAATAATAATAATAATAATAATAATAATAATAACAGGTTACATTTATTGAGCACCTTTCACAAACCCAAGGTTGCTTTACATACAGAGTAAAAAAAAAAATGACACAGATGACAAGATGTAGATAACCTTACCCAGGTTATGTAGGTCTTTGAAGGTGAGAAGCAGAATCTTGAATTTAATCCTTGATGGAACCGGTAACTAGTGAAGCTGGGAGAGAACAGGGGAGATGTGAGCAGAATGCTTTGTGTGGGTGAGGACTCTGGCTGCAGAGTTCTTAATATACTGTAGCTTCTGTATAATTTTTGCAGGGAGGTCAATGAAGAGGGAATTACAGTAATCAATATGAGACATTATGAAACAATGAACCAGAGTTTGAGCATCAGACATGACTCCAAAGTACTTCCGGGTTGTCGTAACAATAGGAGTCCCCAGGTTCTTTGTGAGCTTCCCCTGGCGGCATACATGGCACCCAACAGGGCTGAGGAAACGAACTCCATGTCCCAGGATGCCCTGAGTGAATCCGGGGAACTGTTGCTGTTCAGGGGAGCTGCCACCTACCATCCCGGGGGATGCAGTGCCCTGAAAAGGCTGCCTTCCTCCATTCTTCTTTTCCAGGGACGTCCTGGCCAGACTGAACCGCCGGCTGTCCCTCACACCATGCGTTACCTTTTGGGTTTCATCTCCAGAGTAAATGGCTGCCCGCAGTCTTCCAGTCTGTGTGGAGTATTCTCACATCTCAACTGGCCCTCAAAATCTTCAGATTTAAATCACCTAGAAAATCTGTGAGGCTGTCTGGAGCAACAAGTCAATCACTGGTGGAGTCATCTAGCATGCTTTAAAATTAATGTTGCAAACTGGTGGCATCCATGCTGGACAAAAAGGTCTCACAGAGGAGTTACACACTATTAGATAAGATTTAGTCAGGGGCGACTAAATTTTTTGTCCTGTATTTTTAGGAACAATAGTTATGATCCTGTTTAATGTGTCCTGAATTTGGTCTATTTAATGTGTTTAATTATCACTGTCATTATGTTGTTCATGAATGTTGCGTTCAGCTTTGCATTTGATTTCTGAAACCAAAGACTACTTTCACACTGCAGCCCAATGCTATTTTGTCACTCATACTGTATGTGACAGTGCACTGGATGGGAAGCTGGCGTTTGCTTCTGTCCAGATGTTTAATTTAAACCTCATCAATTAAGCCCGGCCATCTCTGTACTGATAAGTTTTTTTTTTCCTTTTTTTGAAGGCTGTGGTTCTCCTGGAGCTTTCCTTTGATTTCCAAACTGAGAAATGCAGACAGGCAGAACCCATCTTGATGAAGCCAACTGATTCGCGTTACCTCGGCCAGAAGGTAACATTCAGAGACAGAAATGTAGAAGTGTGAGATTTAAAAATAGGCCTGCAATGCAATTTCCTGACAGACTCCTCAGGTATGCTGATCTCGACTTCAGATTAGGACATTCCTGTCTCTCAGAGTCCCTGTTGATGTTTTGGCTCAATTTAAATAACTGAAATGCCTCTAAATAACAACACACAAGCGAGCACACGACCAGCTGTGTTTAAAAGGAGATTTTAGGAGAATGTAAAGGTGAAGACTTACAGCTGGTAAGTCGCAGCCTTAATGATCTCCAGCAAGGGTGTCACCTTCTAAATGAGTATCCAGTTACTCCTGCTAAATAAACTTTCTTCTTCTTGCCCTAATTTTAATAAGCTTTCTTTTTAAGGATAACACCCATAAATTGTTTCTTTTTTCCCATAGCCAGCAGTCAAACAATAAAGAGATAAAAGCAAGCCTGTCGATGGATGGCCAGCTTATCTCAGAGCCCTCCAGCTCAGGTCCTGAGGTCAGTGGTTAAGGCTTCTGATGCTTTAGATTGCAGGCGTCCATCCACTGATCAATGAGAGCCATCCACCCCATCTGTCCAAATCCACTTGCATTTCTAGCCCATGAGCTTCACAAGCCCAGCCCTTCTTCTTCCTGTTTCAGCATTCTGATAATAATTATTGACCTCATGAAACCCCCTTGCCCCCAACCCATTTTTCAAAGGGGGGGGGGCTAATAAATGCTTAAGTTAGTGATGCCCCTGAGGCCACCATTTTAAATCTTAATTGGAAGCCAACTCTCACTATTAATGAAACCCGTAATTAAATTTTATGGCTTTTTTGGTGCCTCATTCTGCTATGCCAGACATTTCCAAAACTGTAGGCTTTCTTTTTCCTGGGTTGTGCCCAGGTGACTTGCTTCAGAGAAAATGTCCAAAGGCAGGTTGGCTTGATCCAGTAGAACATCCTTTAGATATTACAAAAAGTATTCACCCCTTGGAAGTTTCACAGAGTGTCACAGTGGTAGCACTGCTGCCTCACAACAAGGAGCCAATGGGGTTCACGTACTGCGTCCTCCCAGAGAGGCCCAGTCTGTGTGGGTTTCCTCCGGGTGCTCCGTTTTCCTGCCACAGTGAATTGGAGATTGCTGAATTGGCCATTAAGGTGTGTTTGTGTGTTTTTGGCGAGTGTGTGTTCACCCTGCAATGGACTGGCACTGTGTCCAAGGGCTGTTCCTGCCTTGTGCCTTATGATTGCTGGGATAGGCTCCAGCTTCCCTGTGACCCTACTCACGATAAAGACGGTTTAGAAGATAGAAGGCTCACATTGAATCACAGTGGGTTTCATTTGGAATTTTTTGACATTGATCAACAGGAAAAGACTCTTGAATGTCAAAATGATGCAGCTGTCTGCAAATAGGTCTAAATGAATTAGAATTGTTAATACAAAGCAAGGAATAATCAGAAAAATAATATATTTAAACAGAAAAGGTGATACTCGCAAAATGTAGCAATAAATAAATTGCTTGACTGCTTATTCCTGCCTGTGGCTGCAATAGTTCCTCACCCACACTATGCGACTCTTCAATTTCACCAGGGGGGGTAAACGTTAACATTATACAAAGTTATTGTCTGTTTTACCTGCATTTTTTATCACTCTAATTTAATATTGTTTCCTTATCAGTATGCTGCTGCTGGAGTATGTGAATTTCCCCTTGGGATTAATAAAGTATCTATCTATCTATCTATCTATCTATCTATCTATCTATCTATCTATCTATCTATCTATCTATCTATCTATCTATCTATCTATCTATCTATCTATCTATCTATCTATCTATCTATCTATCTATCTATCTATAAAGCTCTAAGGAGGACTCCGCAGCTATGATGTCAGAGTGGCGCCACCCACAAAGAACAAGGAACAAAGACAAATTTTAAAGGATGTGTTATGAGCTAGAGGGGTCCTAAGCATACAATGCCAACTAGAGGGGGAAATCTTACCAAACCCTGGCTAGTAGTCAAGATGGGGCTAAATTAAAATAAAAAGATTTGTTTCACAAAGTGCTTTATAAAACCGTGAAGCTCAGAGCAACATAAAAGACAGCAACAGTAAATGCCTGAAAAGGCAAACAAGTCCCAAACACAAATCAAAGAGTAGTCGAAAACAAACTGCAGAGGTTGAAAAAAATCTAAAAAAACCACAAAAGTACAGGAAACAAAACAGAACAGAAGCTCACCATACCCTGAGTATATTCGCAATGAACCACAAGGGACTGTGGGTTGTCCTCAGACTTTAGGCCAATGTAGCTCTGGTGCGTAATAATGAATGATTCAAAAACACCGGGACAGTATGTGTATCCAGCAGGGGGTGCTAGCTCCCTTGTTGGAATAAGTTCTTTTGTAATTGAGGCATGTCACATAACCTGAAACTATATACAGCAGATATAATATAAAAAGGCAATACCCCACCCTTAATGATACAGCGGTAAGAAATCACTTAGGAGATAAATAACTTAGCTTTCTTTAATGACAACTTACGTGGCATAACAGATGAAGGAAGCCATGACAAGACCTTCAGGAGTGGGGGCCCGAAATATAGAGTCTGCCATTTTTGTCGCTGCATTGGAAGGATTTTCAGGATCGTATGACGTTATCTCCCATCCATCTGTCGGCTTCAATGTTGTGCCGGGCAATGTTCCAAGGCTTTATACCCTTTATTGATGTGCAGGCTCCTTCTTAGGTGAATAATACAATTCCAAACAAGGCAAAGAGATGATGCAATTTCATGCTGACTCTGCCAGATGAAAAATAGTTCATGTTGTCCATTTCGCAGTTGTCCCTGTCTTGTTTTCTAATGCTTGCCTAGCAGTTCTAAATGATGAGCCCCTCTGTTAAATCTGGCTTTGTATTAGCTGTGCATGTGAGTAGAAAGATGAGTAGATTGATAAAATATTTGTACAGAGCACAGTGACATATTAAACATATACACTTATTACAGTATGGATAATACTAATAAAAACAAAATGAAATGAAATGCAAATTCGATTCACTCTGTATTATATTGAAAGATCTGCAACAACACATTATTTGATGTTTCACCTTGCAAATTTAAAAGTTTTTTTGAAAATATTCATTTGTGAAGGATGACCAATGTTCTTACCCGGCCGGGACACCCTTGAGGTGGAAGGACAGGGATAGACAGCTTACACAGGGCTTTGTCTCTTCCAGGACAATAGATGGCAGCAAGTCCAGGCTAAGATCCCCACATGGGTGCCCACAAGGCCTACAGGGTATTGTAGTCATGAAGACAGCTTTGCTGGGTCCTGTGGGAGCTGCGGGATTTGGGAGTTCCTACTCCATAGGGCTCCAAACTCACCTGAAAGTGCTTCGGAGCTGCAGCATCATGTCACTGGAAGCACTCCCAGGGAGCAGATAAAAGGAGCTGCCTGCCTCACATGGATGAGCGAGAGTCGAGAGGAAGGTGGACAACGCTTGCGAGAAGCAGTGCAGGAAGCAGTGAGAGACAGAAACCGAGAAAGGAAGAAAAGAGTTGGACTCTGCAGTGCTTTATTGTACTTATGGCTGTGGTGATGGGAAACGCTTGTGAGAAGAGTTTTCCCACAATAAAAGACTCTGTGCTTTTACCTTGTGTCTGTGCCTGTTTGTGTTGGATGTTTGGGGAGCTGGAGCGCCTCCTGGAGTCCACACCATTCACGTCAAAACTGATGATTGCAACATGCTGAGACATTTGAGTGCTTACATCGCCATTTCTTTTAATAACACTTATTAAGTATTTGAGAACTGAAAACAGAAGCTCATTAATTTTAACAAATGGAATTTTCCCCCATTCATCCATTGTGCAGGTCTTCGTTTTGCTCAGTTGTACAAGGCCTTCATTGCCATATCATATTCATAATGTGCCACACATTCTCAATTGGGGAGTAGTCAGGACTGCAGGCAGGCCAGTCTCGTAGCCCCACTCTCTGCTTACACAGCCGTGTATCTATAAACTGATCAGAATGTGGTTTGCCGTTGTCCTGTTGGAAAATGCAGGGACGTCCCTGGAGAAGACGGCAGCATATGTAGCTCATATCTGTCTGCATTAATGGTGCCGTCATAGATGTGCAAGTTTACCCAAGCTATGGACACTGAAACACCTCCGTACCATGACTGACGCCAGGTTTTGGACCAGACCCTGATGACAGAATAGATGGTCCTTATTCTCTGTGGTTTGGAGAACACAATGGCTGTTTTTCCCCAGGAGTATTTGAAATAGTGACTTGTCGGACCACAAAACACAATTTCACTGTGCTATGTTCCATCTGAGGTGAGATCAAACTCAGAGAAGTTGTCGGTGCTTCAGTGCAGTGTTGATAAATGACATCTGCTTTGCAAAGAAAATCCTTAACATCTGTGGATGCAGCAATGAATGGTGTAAACTGTCAAAGATTTACTGAAGTATTCCCTTGTCATGATATCCACTACAGACACTCGACAGTTTTTAAGACAATGCTGTCTGAGGTACTGGAGATCATACACAGTCAGAAATGGTTTTTGTCTGGGATCTATAGTCTCTGGGGATTTGAAATGGGAGAGTGGTATAGGATCCATCATAAAAAGAACAAAACAGCAAATGTGCTTCCTGCAACAGCTGAGGAAGTTCAACCTTCCACAGGAGCTGCTCATTCAGTTTTACACAGCAGTCATTCAGTCAGTTCTCAGCTCATCCATAAAAGTGTTGTTCGGTTCACTGACTAAACATGACAAAAATAGGCTACACTGAATAATCGGGTCTGACGAAAATATCCTTGGTACCAGTCTGCCCACCTTACAGGACTTGTATTATTCCAGAGTCATTTAAAAGGGCTATGAAAATCATTACTGATCCCTCACATTCAGGCCACAACCTTTTTAAAGTTCTTCCATCAGCCAGGCATTATAGATTAATATATGCCAAAACAAACAAATACTAGAACAGTTTTTCCCAACAGGCCATCAAGCTCACAAACGGTTAATTTTATCCCCTAGGTGTCCCAGGGTCTTGCAATACTGTTCACATATTGTTAATATGTTTTTTTTCTCAGTGTTTATTTCAGCATTGCACTCTGCACTTTGTATGCATATATACATTTTTACACTCTCTGTCTTGTTTTTTATCTCTCAAGTGTGTGATTAACTGTTGTGTGTATGTCGATTAAGTAACTGATAACTGGGAGAGTCACCAAAACCAGAGTCACATTCCCTGTATGCATGCATACTTGGCCAATAAATCTGATTCTGACTCTGATTTACACCCTGAGATCTGAGTGCATTCCTTGAATCTCTCATTCCTGTTGTGCACTGCAGATGGTGAAAAGCCCAAAGTCCTCCTGATTTGGCTTTTGGGAACGTTATTCTCAAGTGATGGATTAATCGTCTGTTGCCAGACTGGTGAGGCTCGGCCCATCCTTGCCCTTGAGGAACAGACCGTTTTTTGGAGGCTCCTTGTATGCAAGAACACAATTGCCTCCCCTATATATCACATCAGCTTGTTATTTCAACTCGTCCATTGTTGTTTGTCCTAAATTACTCAGTGCCAGCTTTTTTGGAATGTGTTTCAAGGCATCAATTTCAGAAAGAATGTACATCTTCAAGAAACAATGCAGTTGACCAGGTAAAACATGAAATCCCTTGTCTTTATACTGTTTTTGCTTGAATACAAATCAAAGTAAATGTACAAATTACGCCTTTTTATTTGTATAAGGAATTTCTCGTACTGTCCCTTCTTTAAACGTAGGCTTCTGCCTAACCTAATGTAAAGTGACCAGAATTTTTTGAGCCAATCCGAGGACATTGGTGGGGGGGGGGGGCTAGTGGAGCGTAGACTACATACGTCTCGAGAAGAATTCATGGCTGGTTATGAAAATGTAGTTTCATTACGACGTGGTAGCATACACGAACAAACAAAACTTAATGCAAGATCATGCAAGGACTGGAAATGTGGACAATTTTGTAAATCATAAATACATTCTGTATAGTCTGCATCAGTTCAAGAAACAAAATTTTTGTATGGAGATTAAACTTACAATTCCGTTTACTGATAATTTACATGTTTTCTTCCTGGCATCTTCAAAAATGTCGAAATTGACACCGTGATGCGTCCAAAACTGTAAAATAATAATTTGTAACATGTAAGCATCCTTTAATTTTAATATTAATTAAACCATAGCATTGTTTATTAAAGTGGATAGAAATCCTTGTCTTACCTTCCCACGCAGTACAGGCTCATCGTTTTATTGTGTGTTCTGATTGGACTGTCCTTCCGCAATGTATTTTTCAGAGGAATTAATCTTTTTCAGTATCCCCTTGTTTTCCGGCTGACAGAGCTTCTGGAAGAATTCTTTGCAAGACATTGAGAAGTTTACTTTAACTGTCAGCAAGGACCGCATTGTATGCACTTTCATTTGCGATTTCTCTGGCGTCCAGAAAAAGTTCATGTGACTGAAAGTTCTTTCCACTGTCGCATTGCTGGCTGGCAAACAAAATGCAAGTTGAATTACGTTTTCTATGTTGCTATGTAGCAAAACTTGTTCTTTCAAGTGTTGGAATATTTCTTTCCACTTCTGCAACGTTGTTACTGTTATGTCTTGGTTTGTCCAGTCACTGAACTTCGTGGTCAGGTAGTCTTTTACGTACGTAAATTCATCAAACATTAAGTCAGTATTTACGTTGAGAATAAGGCATTTGGTTTGCAGTGTTTCCACTGCCCTCTCAAAGTCATTTCTTCCAGGAATTGTTCTCAGCAGTAGGCAATTTAACTCGTGAAGGTTATCCAAGTGTTTGCCCCATGCATTAATGTAGTCAACTGCTATGCCAAAGAACGTATCTGATGTTCTAAAATACGCTTCCATTGTAATGTGGCCATCATCTTCAAGTTTACGAAGGGGACCTCAAACCAGCATAGGGATAAATTTGTCTTCTTTCCTGGCTGTCAGCTTTTGGGTCAAATCTTTCAAAATAGCGCATGCCTCAATTGCGCTTTTGTGGTTGCCTTCTACATGAAGTATGGTGTCATGAAACAGGCTCATTTGACAGTGTGCAAACAAGAGCCACATTTCTGCTAATGGGTTCTCGAACAAATCCTCGAAGAATCGTGGACATTGGTTCTCTGACAGAAAGAATGATTTTAATGATTGGAAAATCTGCAGTATCCTCTGCAATGCTGCCATTAAAGACAACCAACGCAAGTTTGAGTATCCCAAAATTTTGTGATACTCTTTGTTAACAAAATCACAAAACTCCTTCAGTCTCTCCACACGTACGGTGTAAATGTAGAAATACCTAAAAGTTTTCTGGACCAGACCTTCAACGTCTATGGGCAACGTGTCTAAGGCAGATTGTGCACAATTGTGAATGACATGGGCATTGCAGCCCACTCCAATAATTTCTCTCTGCAAGTGAGACTTAATTTTTGTGAATACATTTTATTTGCCTCTTCTCAAAAGTCCGCCGAAATTTGTGTTTGTATTGTCTGCAGAAAGGGCAATAACTTTGTTTTGCAGTTCGTATTTTTCAAGCACTCCCATTACACTTTCTGAAATACTTTCTGCAGTTTCCCCCGGCAACTCGAGATACATTCAAAAAAGTGAACCAGCTGAAACCGGGGACGAAATCTTAAACCGGGGACAAAACGGGGACATGTTTCTGAGTGGGGACAGTTGTCCGAAAAAGGGGACTGTCCCCAGAAAACGGGGATGGATGGTCACCTTACCTAATGCTGAGTTACCCCCAGCACTACATAACCAGTCTGGGCAAGAAATGTAATTATGCTTTCTAGGAGGATATCTTTCATTTAAAAAAAAAAAATCACCTGATTAATTCTTTATGCATTCTCAAATATATTTTGCCACACACGTGCGAACAGGAGGACGCTGAGTAGACCGAAAGAAGGTAATTCCACGCCAGGCCAAGGTGTGTCGGGGTGCACTAAACTCTCAGATACGGAAAAACCTGCCTGATTTCTCTGCAAAGACGTCACTTCCGGTTCTGGCGCCCCAAAAGACATCACTTCCGGTGCAGGCCACAGATGACGTCACGTCCAGTGCAGGCGCCATCAGGAAACATCACTTCTGGTCCCTGCATCCAAGATGACATCATTTATGGGACTTGGTCTATAAAGACACCATTTTAACTAAATGATTCAGTTCAACTTGAGAACTCGACCTGTGCACTTCAGTGTTTATTTAAAAACCATTGCAGCCAGGTATAATATATGGGCGGCTGCCCCAAACCTTTCTGTGTGTCCGAGGCTGAATTATTTCACAATTTATTTGTTTTGAATCCTATTTTTTAAATTTAGCAAGTTTTTTTTATCTCATAAAAATGGACAGCCTTTTAGATTGGGCACAGCCCCAGAGGCTCACCCAGAATGATAGGTCAGTCCTGACACACGCACACGTCTTTGTGTCTTGGAAATCGTGAAGATTTCCATGCTGATAATAAACAAGTGCGGACATTAAATTCAGGACTGTTGATTTATGATGCAGCAGTGCTAAGCAGTATGCCGCTGTGACGCCCGCCTATAAAACACTGAATTGGAATGACTTTTAAGGCAGCTCAGCCATTAAGACACTAGTGATCATCCTGCAAAGAAAGCAAAACGAAAAAAAAAACATTTAAAAGAAACAGAAGAGTTCTGAGGCCATGTGCTCTGGACACATGTGGAGCCATTTGGTTTCCATCAAACCTGACAGGCTGAATTACAGCCAAATGCTGCCTTTGATCAGAAGCACCACATCAGACCCAGCGGTGGACGGTGTCCTATTTCCCTCTGTCCTTATCTCAAATCTTTTGATGTCCCCTCAGTTCCTCTTCTTTCATTTTGTCCTTTGTGGCTACAGCCCTGTCCTCAAACAGAACCCCCAGTGTTCACTCCCACTTTGTTTATGTTGGGTATACTGGGGAGAATGGCTTGTAAGGACTGTAAGATGTTTTTTTTCAGATTATATTGTTAACCCATTTAAAAATGCGTTCTGCCTATAAAATTAAAAATAATGAAAAAGTAACAATACTTGTAAAAATGCACTGGTTCACAGCATTTCAGATCTGGGTTCAGCCCTCACTTATTCCCTGTCTATATGAATTATTCCACATCTTCCTCGTGTCTTCATGGCTTTTCTCCAGTTGCACTGGTGTCCTCCAACATCCCAAAGGCATAATAATATAATGTTCTCACACTAAGCTTAATTCCTTTCAAGTCTGCAGCTGAGACAGGCACAAGACAGCGATTAACCCTGCACAGGTCACCAGTCCAATACCAGGCCTACTCACGTCAAAAAAGAATCACAGACCAAACTAATTTACAGTTTATGAGGATTCAGTGTACTTGGAGAAAAACTCCTATAAACACTGGCACCACTACAAGCTCCAAGACATGAAGGTTAGACCCGTTAGTGACTCTCAACTGACTTGATGGACTACTGACTTGTCCAGGGGTTGGCTCCCTGTTACTGTGAGCAATGCAAAACGAGATGGCAAAAAGAGCAGTAGACCTTCACTAGTTGGATCAGGAGGCTGACCCCAAAATAGGCTTCACTCCAGGTAGCCTGATGCCAAACTCAAATGGCAAACCTCCAGGGCCGGTGCAGGCCCAAAATGAGCCACAGACATTGAACAGTTCAAAATACTCAAAAATACACAAAAATGTCCTCCAAGGGAGAGGGAAACCACAAACCTCTGGCTTTTAGGACAATACATAACAAAATTCCTTATAAACAGTATGTTAGAGGAATACTCCACCCAAAATTTATATTGTTAACCCATATAGTTCCTAGTAGTGGGCAAGAAAATTTTTTGATCTCAAATTTTGGTGGAAAATGGACATGACAAAGTTTCTGACAGAATTGGATGAACTTGTGACCAGCTCTGGATAACAGCAAACAATACCAAAAACATTCCTAAAAAATATCACATTATTCATGTCACATTGCACACCTCAAGAGGTCCCAAAAGGTAGAGGGCTCAAAATCAGAAGTACCGGACCTGAGTTCCAATCCGCTGACACTAACTAAGTCCAGTTTCAGGGCAAAAATTCTAAAGGACCTCTGGGTTACCCAGACGTGGGGCCCCTGATGGTGACTTGGTGGACCTCCCCCTAGTGGCTCCTGCATGTTTACTACACCATTGAGTTGGTTTTCGTCTCCAGTATTCTTGCCAGGCATACGCCAATCAGTCCTCCAATGGCTTGAGGAACTGTGTCATCTATGTTCATTTCTTGGTCACCCATGTCCCAGAATGGTAGCTGAAGTTCCCCTCTTAAATACCAACAATGTCATTACTACTAACACCATCACAGTGGTCATCATTCAAAACACATGTGGAAAAGCCTTTGAACTGTGATCGAAATGGTCGCCTCTAGGGAATCCATTCCCGGACAGGTTTATCCATTCCCGGGAATCCTGTATGTCATTACCTGGAATCCTGGGCTCCCGGGGATGATGCAGTGCATGGGCACCTCACATGTGAATGGTTTTAGAACAACCAACACTTATTTTTAATAAAACTACTGCAATATGTTGACACTAATAAAAGACTAACCTTAACTGCAAGCAGTTCATGCTGTCATATAAGTACATCTGTCTAGTTAGTTGCAGTAATAAGTGCGTAGAAAGCACAACGTGTCCAGTGTGCGGTCGTCCAGGCGAGTGCACACCTTCGTGCAGAGTACGCCAGCCGCTGAGAAAGCACGCTCTGCCTCCACTGAAGTAGGTGGCACAATCATCAGATACTGATGCACTTGTCTAAACAATGCCTGCACTTGCCGTTGCTCTGAAACACCGCCATTTCAGCTTTTATTGATGCGTTCAGTTTCTTGTCATCATTCTGTGATGGCAAGTTTCTTGGCACAGATAATGCGGATGCAACAGACTGACGCATTGCAATTTCAAGTTGCTGTTCAAAGCTGTCAACAGCACAGACGTCAATGAACTCTGCCCCGTCCTGGCATTCGTGCGCTGCAGAGTGCAGACACCTACCAGTTCACTGCACTCAGTCAGCTGGGAGATTGACTGCTGCTGGTCTGTTGTTGACTGAATTAATCGGCAACACACTACACCATGGGCCAAAAAACCATGCCACTTAATTATTTTCAACTATAATTCTGTTATTTCTTGATCGATTTTACACTTTTACATGCTATATATGTGAGCTTGCCCTTCCCGTTTTCCCGGGAATTACAGCAGTTTCATTCCCAGGAATGCAGGAATGAAAAATGTCCGGGAATCCTGGGACATTTCCAAAGGTCTGACACCCATTTTGAAACATTCCATGAAGTGAACCTCACAGTTGTGTGCTGCACATTTGTGCTGGATTATAAAGCAATGGAAGGCAGCAATACCTGCACGTGGTTTAGATTATGGATGCATTTACTATAGAAAATCCATAGCACCCCTAGCAGGGACAGGAGCTGTAATGAAAGGTATTCAATAAAGTATAAAATAAAATAAACTCCTTATTAATCATGAGCCAGCAGGTAGGCAAAAAATAGAAAATAAGCTTTCAAAAGCAAAAGAGAAGTTCCAAGAAGCAGACAAAAGTGAACCATCCAGAAAAACCAAAACAAGATCTCAGAGTTAAAAGTCTTTCTTTATACTAGAGAACTGAATGAGAGGTTCATTCTGCTCTTTGATGGCACTTGGTCAACCATGGAGTGGATTCATTGTCACATATGCGGGATCTGTTTTTGAACATCTTCTGTCCAATTTACATTGTTATCATTTGTCTATGGAATGATCTTTGTCTTCAGAATGAAGAATCTTACCTATGAAAGATTAGAATTGGAGTTGAAAACAACTCTGTAATTAATTATACAGTATATCTACAGAATGTATGTGTATATATCTATATCTATATATATCTCTCTCTATATATATATCTATATCTCTCTCTCTCTATATATATATATATATACTGTATATATATCTGCTTAGCTAGCGAATGAGAGAACTACTTAACAGATGTATTTTTTTTCTAGAATTTGCCTGAACATTCCGGTTGATCTTGTGACTTCGCTCATCGCGCTAAGAATCACAGTTCACTTGCAGGAGCGATATATTCAAGCTAATCCGAGACAGAGGCTATGGGCCAAGGGGAGGAGGAAGCATGACATCAGGAGTGGGGAGTCAGTCTACCTGTGTTTTGGAGCCATAATGAAAGGACCAAAAGAATGGGCTTACCAGGAGCAGGTTATTCCCCAACACAGCAGGTGGCAGAGTGCCTCAGGGCTAAACCCAATTAGGACACCTGCAGGGCTGCGTTAGGAAATTGAGTCTGGAAACACAACCCTGTCAGGGTCTTTGGGACTACAAGAGGGTGCTGCCAGGTGAGGACTGCCCTGGTTTCCACATGACCCAGAAGTGCTCTGGATGACAAGGGCAAAAGAGCAGAAGCAATTCTCAGGTCAAACTTGAAAGAAAGCCTGCTGTCACATTTTAGTCCCTTTATTTAAGCATAAAATGTGTTTGGGCTGAATTGTGTCTGTGGTTTGGAGCTCATTATCATGCCCTGGTGGTCACACATATATATATATTGTGGCAAGCAGCTGGGGGCGGTACCCAACCGGGACGCTCGGAAAGACCAGAAGAGGGACTACGCCTCCTCTGGACCACGAGAGGGCAGCCACCCTGGATGGCATGGGGACCACGGGAACAGAGCTCAAAAGCTCAACCCCGGCCCACAGCACTTCTGCCACACCTGGAAGTGCTTCCGGGTGCGTAGCCAGTACTTCCACCACACCAGGAATGGCTGGCGGAAGTTCATCGGGAGGCACCTGGAGCACGTCAGGGTGGGAATAAAAGGTGCCGCCTCCCTCAATTCGATGGCTGGAGTTGGGAGCGGAGAAAGATGAAGTCTTGGAGGAGAGGAGAAGAGTGGAGGCGGACCTGAGCAAGGCAGAGTGAAGTAAGGCCAGGACTTTGGGGAAGTACTGGGGTTGTTTGTGTTCACTTTATTGTAAATTATGTATAATAAACGTGTGTTGGGTGAACTATCGGTGTCTGCCCATCTGTGTCCGGGCCGTGCTCCACAATATATATATATATATATATATATATTGTGAGACTCGCCCAGACATCATCAGACAGAGACCGCATCTTTATAAAAGACAAGCTTATTTTTCGTTCTCCAACACACAACTGTCCCGCACAACACACTGTGCTCCTTGCCCAAATCATCTTTCTTACGGGCCTTTCTCTCAATGTCCCTGGGCCGCCTTTCCTCTCTCCACGGGAGCTTCGTCCTGCTCCCACTCCCGACTCCAGCTCACTGATTGGAGGGAGGCGGCCCCTCTTATCCTTATTAGTTAGACCTCTTATATCATCGAAAGATGCAGAGAAATTAGTTCATGCGTTTGTTTTCAGTCGGCTAGATTACTGTAACGCACTCCTCTCAGGACTACCCAAAAAAGACATCAATCGTTTGCAACTAGTGCAGAATGCAGCTGCTAGAATCCTTACCAGGAAAAGAAAATCCGAACACATTTCTCCAGTTTTGATGTCACTACACTGGTTACCTGTGTCATTCAGAATTGACTTTAAAATTCTGCTTATGGTTTATAAAGCTTTAAAATAATCTCGCCCCGGCTTATATATCGGAATGTCTGACACCTTATATTCCAAATCGTAACCTCAGATCCTCAACTGAGTGTCTCCTTAGAATTCCAAGAGCAAAACTTAAAAGAAGTGGTGAGGCGGCCTTCTGCTGTTATGCACCTAAAATCTGGAATAGCCTGTCAGTAGGAATTCGCCAGGCTAATACAGTGGAGCACTTTAAAAAAACTACTGAAAACACATTATTTTAACATGGCCTTCTCATAACTTCACTGTAATTTAATCCTGATACTCTGTATATCTAATTCATTATAATAACTATTCATTCAAAATCTGTACTAACCCCTACTCTCTCTTCTGTTTCCTTTTCCGGTGTCCTGTTGGTGGTGGCGTGCGCCACCACCATCTACCCAAAGCACAATGATGTTCCAACAATGATGGATGGATTAAAAGCCAGAAGTCTGTATAACCATCAGCATCAAGTGACTCCGTGAAAAACCCGAACTACAAAGAGGACTATTTCATTTATGTTAGGTAGAATGCCCAAAGGGGACTGGGCGGTCTCGTGGCCTGGAACCCCTACAGATTTTATTTTTTTCTCCAGCCTTCTGGAGTTTTTTTTTTGTTTTTTCTGTCCACCCTGGCCATCGGACCTTACTCCTTTCTATGTTAATTAATGTTGTCTTATTTTAATTTCTTATTTTGTCTTTTATTTTTCTTCTCTTCATTATGTAAAGCACTTTGAGCTACTTTTTGTATGAAAATGTGCTATATAAATAAATGTTGTTGTTGTTATCCTCACCCGGATGAGCTCCAGGTGCTCTGCCTGATGACACTTCCTGGTGTGGCGGAAGTGTCAGAAGAGCACCCAGAAGCACTCCAGGTGTCCCTGGAAGGATCATCCTCCATAGGTGTGGCGAAAGTAAATGTGTCCTGGGCTCCATGAGGCTTGGGGCGTCCCCTGGCGGTGGGCACGGGCCCCAACAGACTTGAGCCTCCCTGCTCCCCTTCCGTGGCCCACTTCTGATCCAGGGCGGTTGCCCCCTCGTGGCCCGGAGGACTAATGCGCCACCTCTCGGTCCTTCCAGGTGTCCCGGCCGGGTCTGTCTCCCAGCCTCCTGCGACAATATAAAAATCTCTCCGTTGACTCAACAGCTGGGTTAAGTGCCACAGTTTTATGCCCAGAATCAACTGCTTACAGTCACTTTAGCATAATGACCCCATTTGCAAATAAAACAACAGCGCCTGGTGTATCTGAGCTGAATTCCTAGCAGCAGGACAATTACCTTTAGATGACCACAGGTGTTCCAGTTGTGGTTCTTGTAATGTATATTTACACTTATAACATGAGAGAAAATCACAAAAATAAGCAATTGCAAAAAATTGTATGTGATATGAAAACTTAAAGAGGACTTCTATGATCAGCAGGCCAAAATCTGTAAGACACATGCAAATGTATTCAGAAAGCAAAAGTTTTGTTGTCCAGTGTAATCTCACAGTCTTGTACACGACTGAGAGAATTGGAGGTCATGAGATTGACCAGTGAGTCAGCGTGGTGGCATCAATATTGTGGGCATCATACCAGACTATGGCAGAGATGTAGGAGGATAAAGCTCTCCATTTACTGTTCAGTCTACATTTCATCCTCACCTATGGTCACAAGCTATGGGTAGTGACCAAAAGAATGAGATTACCAGGCAAGTAGCAAAATGAGCTTCGTTCATTAGGCTCTCTTTGAAAGGATGAAGAACGGGAGAACCTCAGAGTGGAATCACTGCTTCTCCAGAACAAGAGGAGCCAGTTGAGGGGGTCCAACTGTGGAGTTAGGATGTCCCCTGGGTGTACACAACAGGATGAATAGATAGAAACAGAGTGCATTTTTATTGATTTATTCTTTACGATTTCGAGAATAAAGTGTCAGTAGTTCAAATATGCTTCTAACACATGGCAAGTAAATAATTAAATACTAACAAGAATAGATAGTCCAAAAAATAAAGAAACTAAAAGTGTATCATCAGGGAAGATTTTAAAATTACGACAGGTGAAGACTCACAGATAAAATTTTTCTGACATTTCTGAAGTCAAAGGCAAAAAGTTGGCTGAATGTTCACTGAGTCCTGCCCAGGGTGGCTTCAGCGTAACATGAAGAACGAACAGCATGTCAGGATTTAAAGTTTTTGAGATGGGTTATGTAGTTCTGGAGTGTCTGACTTTAAAGTTTATTATGCTAGTAACAGAGATTTGAGAAGGATTCAATGTGGTGGGCTGGCGCCCTGCCCGGGGTTTGTTTCCTGCCTTGCTCCCCTACTCTCTTTTCTGTTTCCTTTTCCGATGTCCTTTTGGTGGTGGCCCAAAGCACCATGATGTTCCAACAATGATGGATGGATTAAAAGCCAGAAGTCTGTATGACCATCAGCATCAAGTGACTCAGTGAGAACCCTAACTACAAAGAGGACTATTTCATTTATGTTAGGTAGAATGCCCAGAGGGGACTGGGTGGTCTCGTGCCCTGGAACCCCTGCAGATTTTATTTTTTTCTCCAGCCTTCTGGAGTTTTTTTTTTGTTTTTTCTGTCCACCCTGACCATCGGACCTTACTGCTTTTCTATGTTAACTAATGTTGTCTTATTTTAATTTTGTATTTTGTCTCATTTTTCTTTTCTTCATTATGTAAAGCACTTTGAGCTACTTTTTGTATGAAAACGTGCTATATAAATAAATGTTGTTGTTGTTGTTGTGTTGGCTGGGATTGGCTCCAGCAGACCACTGTGACCCTGTAGTTAGGATATAGCGGGTTGGATAATGGATGGATGGATGGTTTTTCTCACTTATGCATGATACAGTGAGTCTTTTCATGTAGCTGAAGTAGAAAACTTGGGACACATAGCTATTACCATAACAAACCAACTTGACGGACTGAATGGTCTCCTCACCTTTGTCAGACCTGCTATATTTGAACTTTGAGATGGAGAATGAACCTTGTCCCCTTACCTAGCTTGGAAGCCAAAATAAATTGGGGTCAGGAAGGGAGCTGCAATAACCCACAGTGCCAGTAGGTGAACATTGTGGCAGCAGGTTCACCAGAGTTGGCTTCTTAGCAGCCAAGTAAGAATGTGTTGGCTGGGGTGTAGTGTTTTCTAGATTGAAGAAGCGACACACTCAGAATAACGTTTCGAATGCTGTTTATTGTTAACCTTGTTTAACCAACTCTCCATACAGCATGCCTCTAAACTACACCCCTCCCTCTGGCCGTCATACGTCTCAAAAGACGCAGACCATAGCAATCAACACCCAAACATAAAGCAATGGACAAAAGCATCATTAAACAATCATATACAACCTCATCAAGGACTTTGTTAAATGGTGAGACTCAAACCACCTACAACTGAACACCAGCAAAACCAAGGAGTTGGTGGTGGATTTTAGGAGGCCCAGGCCCCTCCTGGACCCCGTGATCATCAGAGGTGACTGTGTGCAGAAGGTGCAAACCTATAAATACCTGGGAGTGCAGCTGGATGATAAATTAGACTGGACTGCCAATACTGATTCTCTGTGCAAGAGAGGACAGAGCCGACTATACTTCCTTAGAAGGCTGGC
Source organism: Erpetoichthys calabaricus (assembly GCF_900747795.2). NCBI lineage: Eukaryota > Metazoa > Chordata > Cladistia > Polypteriformes > Polypteridae > Erpetoichthys > Erpetoichthys calabaricus. The sequence goes on from NC_041401.2 coordinate 38,744,275, forward strand.
GTCCTTCAACATCTACAATAAGATGCTGCAGATGTTCTATCAGATGGTTGTGGCGAGCGCCCTCTTCTACGTGGTGGTGTGCTGGGGAGGCAGCATTAAGAAAAAGGACGCCTCACGCCTGGACAAACTGGTGAGGAAGGCAGGCTCTATTGTAGGCACAGAGCTGGACAGTTTGACATCCGTGGCAGAGCGACAGGCACTGAGCAGGCTCCGGTCAATCATGGAGAATCCACTGCATCCACTGAACAGTATCATCTCCAGACAGAGGAGCAGCTTCAGCGACAGACTGCTGTCACCGTCCTGCTCCACTGACAGATTGAGGAGATCGTTCCTCCCCCAAACTATGCGACTCTTCAATTCCACCCGGGGGGTAAACGTTAACATTATACAAAGTTATTATCTGTTATACTTGCATTTTAATTACTGTTTAATTTAGTATTGTTTTTGTATCAGTATGCTGCTGCTGGAGTATGTGAATTTCCCCTTGGGATTAATAAAGTATCTATCTATCTATCTATCTATCTATCTATCTATCTATCTATCTATCTATCTATCTATCTATCTATCTATCTATCTATCTATCTATCTATCTATCTATCTATCTATCTATCTATCTATCTATCTATCTATCTATCTATCTATCTATCTATTTTCTTCTCACATTGCAGATACATGCATGTTAAGTTGATTAGTAACTCTAAACTGCTCCATGTCACTGAATGTGGGGTTGGACCCTTTGTTGGACTGGCACCCTGGTGACTGACACTTTGGTCTCCTGTCTAATGCCTGATGCTACCTGGCATAGACTACAACATTGAGACATTGAGAATTGAACTAAGCAGGCTTAGACAGCAGGCTGCAGAAGATTTTGGTGAAGTCTCAATTACATTCTTCATGCACTTCCTTCACAGAGTCACCCCACCCAGAGCTACGAATTCATTTTTGTATTTTTATTAAGCTTTTGGAACCATTATTTCTGACTTCAAAACAGGCGTCAAAACCATCATTTTAAAACATCCTGAAGTAGCAGCTTAAAAAAACGAAAAGAGAATTTCTTGGCTATAATTTTTGTCCATAAAAGGTAAACCAATTACGGGAGCTCTGAAGGAAGGCTGCCAGCATGACTGCTGCTCATTATTCACATTTTTAGCTCAGAAGGTCAGGACAAGCCATCTTAAAATGATTAGACGCAAGATGGAGGTAAAATTCCCAGAACTAAAATTACCACATGCTGCAGAATAATAAGGGGCATCAAGTGGCAGTGCCAACTGCATGCTAAATGTTGCTGCAGGAGTAATAATCATAATAATAATAATAATAATCATAAAGAGTTTAACCTATATGGATATTTTCATAAAAAGTAAATCAAAGAGCTTACTATGGAAAAAATGAAATGCACACAAGCATAGAAAAAAGAAATAAGAGAAATATAGATATACAGTATAGGCCTGCAGACTATACTGGATAAGCAAGTAAATTATAACAAATAAATCAATAAATAGATGGGCTACAATAAAAAGATCATCACAGGCTGATCTTCAGGTTCATGAGAGGTGGAGCAGGTCACTGGGGTGGAAAGGACCTAAATAATGAAAGACCAATTTATAGTGCTTAGTCCAGCTCAGGGACACCAGGCATCACAGCAAGGTGGGAAACAACCATGGAGTGGGCACCAGTGCATCGGAGGACACGCTCATGCACACATACCACCAGTATGAAATGTCATCTTACTGAACCTGCTCATCCTTACACAATGAGAAACCAAAGAGTAAAGGCAATTTGAAAATAATGTGGTCACCAAAACGGACAGAAGCTGATGCAATACAACACGATCACAAAGGCTTATGGGTAGTTCAAACACTAACAGCGCAGCACTCTGACATTAGTCTAGTTGAAGTCAAGGTCAAATGTACATGGACGCTCCACTGCAGGATGGCACCCTTATTGAACAACATGCTATAGTTAGATTTCCTTGGGCAGGGGGACTGCAGGAGGAGCTGATCAGGCCCCAAGTTATATCCCAGCATCGTCAGTCCACGGGTCATTCCTCCTCTGATGGCTCTGACGCCCCTGTGATGCCAAGCAGAATGTAAGTTTTTCAGAGCAAGCAGCCAACAAATCCTTTGCACTGACTTTAACAGAGTCACATTGCACTCTCCATCCTTTTCTTTGGCATTCTTACACCAGCTCCTCAAACTTGCTCCTTTACCTTTCATTGGCTTCCTCAGTCGTGTCTTTCCAAAGTACTTTTAGTTCCTTCATGACAACCTGGTGTGAAGCCTCTGACAGTAGGACCATGTCCAGCCTCAGTACTTTGTCACTATGGAACTGCCACCCCAGGCTGACTTTGACCTGCCTATCTGAAGTTGTCGTGAGTAGGCCTCCTGGTGTTCACTCCTTTGGCTGCGGATGTTCTTCTGCTCTAATGAAGGCAACTAGTAGCTGGCCTGGACGAAGGCTTTTGGTGTTATTGGTAGCTGTGTTATTCTGGCATTACAGTTGTGTAGTTCCTTTCATAATTTAAAAAACTCCAATCATGTCACTTCTTAATGTCCTTTTGCTTAAACTAAAAGGTTCAGCTCTTTAACTCTTGAAGCCCTGGACTTCTTCTAGTGCTGCTATGTCCCTTTTATAGCCTGGAAACACAAAACTGCACACACAATACTCCAGATGAGGCCTCACCAGAGTGTTATAAAGCTTGAGCATAACCTCCTGTGACTTGTACTCCACACATCAGGGCGCTATATAACCTGACATTCTGTTAGCCTTCTTCATGGCTTCTGGACACTGCATGGATGTTGATAGTGTCGAGTCCACTGTGACTCCTAGACATGAGCTCTGACAGGAGGAAAAAATGGGAAGACTTTGGCCCTGGACTCATGGGGGGCCCAAAACAGTGTATACAGAAATGTATTATTTTTCTAATGGTGCTATCGGTAACAAAATTATTGTTATTAAATTTGCTGCATAAAGTGCTCCTCTTTACTGAACTGATTAAATTTAAGTAATAACCATTGATAAGAGGCTGTCAACTGAGTGATTTACAATCACATGGGGCTCTGACTTTTTCAAAACAGTAACACCACCAGCCTCAGTACCAAGGAAAGCAAGTCTTCTATGCCCGCTATAATGGAATCATTTTTTCTTCTGTGAAGGAGGACCAGTCACTGAATCTGACATTGTAATGAGAAGAATCCAATCAGGGAAGGGCAAAGAAATTTGCACAAACCCACCAGAGCATAATCTGTTTTTGCCCATCCACACCAAAACGCTCACGCTACATTTACAAAAGTATCTGGCTCTGGAGAGAGTTTTTAAAAATCTTCATTTCTGTGGGTTTAAAACACTGGGCTAGTGTGGAAAAAAAGTGAAAATGGATTCAAAACACCCCATTTTTAAACAAAAATGTGGTAGTATGGTCAGGGTTTTAGATGGAAGACAACTTGCACAGGAGTTGAAGAAAGACCATGAGTGTGTTTGAATTCAGTCCTGAAAAGCAGCTTACAGAGGCAAAATCTATGGATCGTCTGCCACTCTACCCAGCGACACTCTCTGTAGCATAGAAGAGCTCATCAAGACCTACCAAGGTCCACCATAACACAGGATCGTTTCAGTGGTCAAGCACATCTCCTATAATGATGTTACTGATGATATTGCAGCAAAGGAAAATAGAAGAGTTAGCTTTTAGTCTTGGAGGTGTGATGTGATTGTGATGTGATGTGCACATTCTGGATTTAAACGGTAAACATCCAGTGCATATAAGCTTTAATTTATATCTATAAATAGCTGCATGGAATGTAAACTTTGGTGGAATACTTTTTGTTTAGTATGACTTTGCATTATTTATTATTCACCTTAATTAAAGGTTAACTGTGTGTTCGTCCAGCTGCTGTGTCTCTGTCATTACAACAGATGGCACAGCACAAACATTAACATTCCTTTTTACAAATCCCATACCAAATGGAATATAACAGAGGCATATGCAAATCAACCGTCATTCCCGACAGAAGGTGCATCAAAAACATTTGTAGTAGTGCATTTTATTACTACAAATGTTTGTGATGCACTATCTTTTGGAATGACAATTAATCATACATCCTCTGACGCACAGATTTGGACACATCACCAGCGTCATTTCCTGGTGTCATTAAGGTGTATCAGGTCTTACAACAGACACAGAGTGACCCGACCAAGGTTCATCAAGTCTCGGCCCATGTCCAAGTGGCATTCTGGTCTCCACACGTCACCCCCTCTTCAGCCAGATCCATCTTGATGCCCTCTTTACAGCCTCCACACTGTTGTTGATGGCTCTTCTCCTACTTCTACCAGTGATACCCTGCGTTCCACAAGCTTTGCTAAGGGAATGGCCTGCAAACCCTCGGCAGCCCACTTCCACCAGTATCCTCCTCCTTTTTCTACAGCAGGCCTCCAGGAGTTCCTGGTATTCCTCCCTCTTCCTCTCCTATGCTTCATGCATCCTCTCCTCCCAAGGCACAGTTACCTCCAGGAGAATGAGCTGCTTTGTGACCTCGGAAACTAAGATGAAGTCAGGTCTCAGAGTGGTCTTGGCGATATGTGCTGGGATTTTCAGCTGCCTCTCTTGGTCGACTGTCATCACCCAGTCTTGAGCCGTATGGAGTGAGCCAATAAAGTTAGTTTTGGTTCTTTCCATGGGCTGTGCACCCCACAATGTTTTTTATCACTACATACATTACAATAAACATTCAAATAGATGGTGCTCTGCAAAAGGTCTACGCTGATTTCTCAGATTTCAACCTATCTTAGATGGGCAGCATAGCTAGTAATTATAATATTTTTGCAAAATCATTTATTATTTCAATTGTTAGCTTCCCATTTCCCCTTTTTATATTTTTGTTTTGTATTTCAATAAATATGGTGCATATTGTACCACATTCAAGTTAACACCATCCTGTCATCTCTGGAGGTTTGGTGGGGGGGGGGGCATGGCTTTGCAAAGCATTTCCTTTCCCAGGTTGATTTCAGAGGGCCACCCTGGCACAATTAATGCAACATTCAACTAAAACTCAAAACTCGCAATTTCCAACCTCTGACAAAAAAAAAAAAACAAACTCAGAATTTCTACTCACAAACTCAAGGCTGCTTTCTCAAGTCCGACTTTGACCAAATTTACATTATGACATCAATCCAAAATGGCAGAGTACACGGCAAATAGTAAGTTGGTTTATTAGAAGAATTTACTTTAAATTAATGACCTTAATCCAGAATACTGAATATTGAGAAAGTAAGCGTTAACATTTCTGTCTCAAACAGTATTGGACTAACCGCTGATACGTTCTACTGTTCGTACATTGCACTCAATGGCTCCTTTGTGCAGTTGTTTTATGGACCACAAAGATGACGACGTGTCGTCTATGCGGACAGTGATATGAATGTGATCCTCGATCCAAAGAGGAGTAGCAGACCTCTGCATTCTCCTCTGCATCAGGCAGCTTTCAAGCACAAATAGTACTAATTATTGCTGCCCAGAGCATAAAACTCTCTTTTTTAGATATGACAACATACCCTTTGCATATTTCTTGCTATTTGGTTTCTTCTTTGATCCAGACTATGGAACTGTTACTCAGCGTTTGTTGCTGGAACACCATAATTAAGTTTACTTTCCCACTTGGGCAGCACAAACACGCAGAGGACACCAGTGACACAAATGTGACTTCCAACTTCACAGTTGTGCCATATGATGAATGCAGCATTAACGCTGGGCACCAAATGTGCCAGGACTGCCACTGGGAATAAGCCTATCCTGCCCTCATTCCAGCCAAGTGTTTTAAATGGTGCTGTACGCAGATAGATCCGGGAGCCATATCAGTGCAGTGCCTAGTGCTGCTGCTTTGCAGATCCAATGTCCTGTGTTCAAATCCTATGCCCAATGTTGTAGATTGCTTTTTCTTCCCGGTACTCCGAGCCCCTCATGAGTGAACGGACCCTGCAGTAGACCAGACGACGGTTGTTTCCAGCTGTGCCTAGTGACCTTGAACTGGATTAAGCAGATTTCAGTAACTGACATAAAAAAAGTTTTCTATGTGGTTCACAATGGCAGGCACAATGCACCTGATGCTGCTGAGACCCTCTATTAGATCAACTGGGTTTCAATAATACAGAGTCAGTAAGAATTTCATTAATTGGATTCTGGTCATGAGATTTATTTGTGTATTAATAGAACAATCAAAGCGATGACAAAACATTTAAAGACGAACAAGTGACCATCAAAACAGGAATGAGATGAGAAAGAACGTGGGTGAAGGTGGTTGTACAGAAAATGGGGAGAGTAATGAGGACCTTGTTGACATGGGAAGACCCAAAAGAGTCAGGACAAGGCCTACAACACGCTGATGAGCAAATGACATTCATCTTAGGTTGTCATTTTAATTGTGAGTTCTGTTAGAAGGCTCTTTACGGCCCTGGGAGTTGTCCATTAATCAACTTTCAAGCTACTTTAAAGTCCATCCACAGTCAGCTGCCTAAACCTGGATTGAAAGAGAACCAGTATGCTTGTGAGTGACGGACAGACATGATGATGAAGATGTAAAATGACAGACAATCCCACACCTAAAGTTGTTTGAAATCACAATTTTTTTTACTTAAAAATGTCTGTTTTTGCCTGGGAGTTTTCCTCTGGCTTGATTGGAGTGAAATATGCAACACAAAAATGCATTTCAGCCATGAGTACATTTTGGCAATCCGCACAGTCTCAATAAATTACAAACAAGTCTCCTACCTCTTCAGAACCACAGATATTTAAAGGCCACTGCCAAGATCTACAAGTCTGACCTTCCAGTTTATGTTTCAGGCCTAACTGGGCTCCTGCATGCCTTCCCACATAGCCACAGTCTGGACGAGGACAAGGAAAACAAGGAGCTTCAAGAACTCGGCTCCTAGTAGAAGCTGTTTAATGCCAGTGTCGCTAAGAGGAACTCACTGTCAGAGAAACGACGAGCAGTCCAGTCTTCACTTCAGCAAAGAATTTAGGCTGGGCGCTATATTAATTAGCATGTGGGTGACTGGGGGCACTCTTGAGCTTCCTCAATCCCTAAATAAACACCACATTCCACAAATGTAAAAACTGAACGTTAAATCTTGACCCTTTATATGTTTTAGGTGCTACCAGTTGCAGACTTCAGTTATGCACCCAGTCAAAGGGACATTTTAGTTCTGCATACTGAGGAATTGAAACAACTGACAGAGGTCCAGTTAGGAGACGTTTAACGACTCTTGAGCTACTACAATCAAATAATAAACACCAAAGGGGTCAAAGTTGTAAAAACTAAACCTTTCTGCTGCAGGGTCATCTGATTAATTAATTAATTAATTAATTAATTAATTAATAATAATCTTAAAAAATTGGGCAAAATGGCAAATTCAATGATTTAAAATTAAACCTACAACACAATAAAGTGTGTAGAAAGTGAAGGGGTCTGAATTATTTTTGAATCTACTGTAAGTGTGTACACCTGACGAGCCCCAATAAGGGCGAAACACGTATTGTGTACTTTTTGTATTTTTTAGCAGATACTGTATAACATATCTATGATCTGCTTCTCGCAACTGAGAGGACATGGAGGTTGTTTGCCAACTGGCGGACCAACCACAAGTGTTACCTGGTAGGTAACCACTGTCACACACGCCTGTTTAGGGGACAACTAAAGGGTCTGAATAGATGTAATTCCATGCCGGACCAGGGGGTGGCGAAGTGCACTGATTCTCTCTCTCAATTCCTTGCAGACCATTCTCAGGAAATCACGCCCGGTTCTGGGACAACCAACGACGTCACTTCCGGTTCCGGTCCTGATGACATCACATCCTCTGCGAGCATTTAAAAGCCGCCATCTTAAGACAACAGTCAGTTCTGTTTTGGACTCAGTCGTGTAAACATGTCTGTTTTGATCGATTTTGCAGCCAGGAAATATTATACGGGTGGCTACCCCAAGCCTTTCCAATGTCTCTTGGTCATTCTTATTACACCACCTAAAACAATTAGATGCCATAAACTGTGGCAAGAAGCCCAGGCACATACAGCCGCTCTAACCCCGACACATACAGGCAGGACATAGGTTCAGCATGCAACACACACTTTTATTTACAGCTGGGGAGTACTTTTCTCTGCTCCCCACAGCACAATACAACACAGCAAAGCACCAACACAGTCCCTTTGCCGCCCCTTCAATCCTCCACACAGGCTTTGTCCTCTCCCTCCCAACTCTGGCCGTTGGATGCTGGCGACTTGCCCCTTTCCATAGGGCACCTGGGCGGGCTCCAGGTGCCCAACAAGCTTCTTCTGGCAGCACTTCCGGGTGTGAGCTTCTATGCTTATGACCCGTGGCCTTGCTGGAAACCAAGGAGACTGCCCTCTGTCGGTCCAGGGGAGAAACAGTCTTGAAAATACTCTCTCCCCTGGTCCTTCCATAATCAGGGTGCCCCGGCCGGGTAAGGGCCTTGGCTGTCTGCCACAATATATATATATATATATATATATATATATATATATATATATATATATACTGTATATATATGCACACTGTTTGTTACATTACAATATTTGTTCTTATTACTGGCTGCCAAGCAACCTTAAACATTTCTAGGTAGAGAGTGTCCCTGAATCTACACTACTCTCTGGCACCAAACAGTTGATCTTCAAGCGCTCCCAAGAATGTGATATTCATGTAATACTTGTGCTATAATTAAGGGGTGGGGTGCTAAAACCAACAAGGCACCTGGATGAGTAAGTTGGCTTAAGTTTTAAAAGAAAATACAGCTCAGCCAACATTTAAATGTTTTAGGGGCTACAGATTTCAATTATGCACCCAGGTCAAAGTGACATTTTGCTTCTGCATCCTGAGGATCTTAAACGACTGACAGAGGTCCAGTTATGAGTAGTTGATGACCTTACACAGCACGAACATGAATAAGCTCTTTAACACTCTGCAGCATCACCTACTCTGAACTCCTCCACTTCTGTAACAATCTCATTAGATTCTTCCCAATAACTTGAACCAAACTGGAATGTTAAAATGACATACTGGACTTGTACAACCCAGATCTTGTGAAGTATTGACTTACCTTTACAGTGAAGTGTGGAGAGTAACAGCCATTGTGTGAGGTCTGCAATGTGGCACTTCCCAACGAACCATGGAGCATTAGAGACATTTGGAAACAGAGTATGATGCTTACAGAAGCAAATTGTTTGACTTTTGTAAGTGAAAAAAAATCTTAAGGCCTCATTAAAACATTATTTAGATACAGGCATTCGGGGCATCGTCTATTGCACATCGAATTTCCAGCAATGAGAGAGGGTATACAATAGAGGAACAGCTGGGCTTGCCTTGTACAATAAACATGTGCACCGAGGTTCTAGACGAGTTAGCCACCTACAGACTAAAAACAAATTCCTTTGTCTTTACTTAGCCATGAATAAAACAAACCTGTGAAAATCAGATAAGCCAAAGGCACATACTGTATATAAACTGAGTAATGGACACTAAATTTGGTTTAGAATTGAACATCCGTGTGTTTATGGATTGTATTTTTGGATGAGTACCGTACGTTTTTCATCTATTATGTCAGTCAGTGACTCAATCAGTCGAACCCTGGGTCTTCTTGCGGCGAGGCAGCAGCGCTATCACTGCGCCATCGTGTCTCCCTATCTATTATGTAGTGTATTTAAATACAGAATTTGGATTTACAGTTATTTGTTAATGTCGGCCACTCGGGGAAACAGTTGACGAGTTTACATTAAAATTACTACTACAAAAAGAGTAGTCACTGAACAAAGACAGTTAAAATTGTGTGCTAAGACCGGAAAGATTGAGAAAAGCTAACCTAATGCCATCCATCCATCCATCCATTGTCTCCCACTTATCCGAGGTCGGGTCGCGGGGGCAGCAGCTTGAGCAGAGATGCCCAGACTTCCCTCTCCCCGGCCACTTCTAGTTCTTCCGGGAGAATCCCAAGGCGTTCCCAGGCCAGTCGAGAGACATAGCCCCTCCAGCGTGTCCTGAGTCTTCCCCGGGGCCTCCTCCCGGTTAGACGTGCCCGGAACACCTCACCAGGGAGGCGTCCAGGAGGCATCCTGATCAGATGCCCGAGCCACCTCATCTGACTCCTCTCGATGCGGAGGAGCAGCGGCTCTACTCTGAGCCCCTCCCGGATGACTGAGCTTCTCACCCTATCTTTAAGGGAAAGCCCAGACACCCTGCGGAGGAAACTCATTTCAGCCGCTTGTATTCGCGATCTCGTTCTTTCGGTCGCTACCCATAGCTCATGACCATAGGTGAGGGTAGGAACATAGATCGACTGGTAAATTGAGAGCTTTGCCTTGTGGCTCAGCTCCTTTTTCACCACGACAGACTGATGCAGCGCCCGCATTACTGCGGATGCCGCACCAATCCGCCTGTCGATCTCACGCTCCATTCTTCCCTCACTCGTGAACAAGACCCCGAGATACTTGAACTCCTCCACTTGGGGCAGGATCTCGCTACCAACCCTGAGAGGGCACTCCACCCTTTTCCGGCTGAGGACCATGGTCTCGGATTTGGAGGTGCTGATTCTCATCCCAGCCGCTTCACACTCGGCTGCGAACCGATCCAGAGAGAGCTGAAGATCACGGCCTGATGAAGCAAACAGGACAACATCATCTGCAAAAAGCAGTGACCCAATCCTGAGCCCACCAAACCGGACCCCCTCAACGCCCTGGCGGCGCCTAGAAATTCTGTCCATAAAAGTTATGAACAGAATCGGTGACAAAGGGCAGCCCTGGCGGAGTCCAACTCTCACTGGAAACGGGTTCGACTTACTGCCGGCAATGCGGACCAAGCTCTGGCACCGATCGTACAGGGACCGAACAGCCCTTATCAAATGCATAAAAATTAAAATATAATGCTGCAGTTCCAGTTAGCACATATTTGCATGCTGTACAGAAAAGCAGTGAATCATTAACTTGATTTATTTTTAAATATGACACGAACTTGAATACAGTGGAATGCGTTTAGTTTTGGCGCCCTTACTTTATCCATTAGCACACTAGACTGGCTTATATTGGAAACCGCCATACATTTCGATTTGAATTAAAATATGTGTTAAGCACAAAATGATGTAATTCCACTTAAAATATGACTGATTAGTCATTTATTAGCCATATATAACCCTTCGCACGCATTAAGACAGGGGATGACTGGAGAAATGAAACCCAGAAACCCCGCCCATTTTATAGAAACTCCTCCCCTACTTCTTAAAATCTGTGGCCAGGACCTCAACTACAGCCCCACGTTTCGGTTTTGTTCACTTGTGCCTTAATCAGATATTTAAGATTTTACGATTTCTTCTGCTTTTAAAAATTTTTATGTTTCAGTTTAGTTGAAAAGTGCTTATGTAATTTAGTCCGACGCTAGATCGTTCAAAATGTGTTACTTTCTCAAAATGAGAGAAAACTTTAAAACGGTTGAAGCAAGCATCCGAAACTCAGCCATGCACGGTTAATGAATTACTGAATATTTTCGTCGTACGCATCACTAATTGATTGATCTTAATGAGGTACTCGTACTTATTAACACCCGTTCCACTCGCTCTGCTTTCTAATGGGTCTGCGATTTTTCGGGTAGTCGGCCCCGAATCTGCTTGAGTGTCTCGTTGCGCCCTTTTTTTTTTGTTCGTATTTTCTGACTTTCTATGAATTTATTCTTTACAAAATGAGAAAAATGGGAAAGTCGGGCCAACTGCTATGGATTAAATTATTTATTTGCTTCCTAAACTCCTTATTTTGGGTAAGAATCCCAATGTTCAGCGAACTCCAATGCAGCGTTCACGTGCTCTGGGAAGTGGACTTATTGTGACGTCACAATTGCCGCCTTTGTTGTGATCACGTGACTTTCCGCTCGGCGCTTTGTGAGAGATGCGAATTCGCATCTCATCTGCTACTAAAGAAGTGTTTGTAGTATGTCGTATCGCTGTGAAAAGAATTTTAACACAAAATGCATTTTTTTGTCGAGGTTGTTCTCTTTTATGTTTTATTGAAGAGTTCAGTTTTGCTAATTGTAGAACGGTCCTCTTCATGTGATCCTATCTGGAGCTTCTCCTTCGGGGAGCATTCGCGTTACACTTTCCCCGTGGGAAGCTTGTATTTTCGTTCGGCCCCACAGCAAGTGAACGCTGCATTGCTGTCCGGTTTGATGCAGAGTTTCATTCAGCGGCTAATTGTCTTCTTTTGGTAGATTTCAGGGATTGTGCTCATGTGCGTGGGGGGCTCTGTGCAGCTCAACTTCTACGATGTGTCTGTGGTCGTCAAAGAAATCTCCTCTGGTGCACCTGTTGTACTCTTTGCCTCCGGCATCCTCATTTTCTTCCTGTCCCTTTTTGGATGCATGGCTATTTTGTTGGAGAGTAAAATCATGATCCAGCTGGTAGGTATAAATGTTGACCATTGTTTTATTTTTAGAAGTGTTGTGATAAATTCCAGGTAATCCCAGACTATGAGCAGTGATGTTTTCTGCAGCTATGTGCACAAGATCTCGTGTCTTTCAAAGTTCTAAAAACAGTTTTGTAGTTTTGCTGCTGTCCAGGGGGGAATTGCATAAATCGGGCTTCCAGTTTGTTGCACTCACACCTATGAGCTCATTTTAAGGAAGAAAACCTTAAAAGTACATAATTCTGTAAATCTGCTAACTCCAGTAGAGAGTGTTGTAACACGTTGTTGCAGTTCTAATCACTATAGCCTTACACATTTAAAATCGTAGGTTCAAAAATCTCATGCCTGGCTGGTGTCCTTTTTGGACTTGTGCACATTCTCCCTTTGGTTTAGTCTTTTACACGCCATAAAATGTGCACTTTATGTTAACGGGCAACTTTACATTGGCCTGGTACAGGCCTGTTTCCTGCTTTGGATCCAGTGCTGCCAGAATAGGCTTTGTTCTCTCCAGTGACCGTGATTTGAATTAGGACTGTTTGAGAATGCTATGTGGCAGCAAAATAAATATTTGCAAAAATAAGGCCCATAGTTGTGAATGTTCTTGCTGACCAAAATGGTCAATTTGCTGTTCATAAATTACTATAAATTGCTTCATATATGGATGGGGAAAATTATAAAAGCTAAAGCCTTGATATGCACCATCAAATCCGGAAACCCAAAAAAAAAAAATTCAGGTTTGAGTTTTAGCCGGTCTTAAACTCTCCAATAGCAAAACTGGAAAAGTTGCCAACCTCCTTATTGGACGGCAACTCTATCTAAATGCCTGGATGTGTTTACACTTACTTCAAAAATCATATCTCTTACTGGAGACTCAATTCTTCAGTAATGAACAATTATAAAAATAATCCAGAATATTTCTTAAACCAGGTTTTGTTCTAGCCTTTCAGTGGAGGTACCAGAAGCTTGCGAATGTTCAGATTGTGTTGAGTCCTTTGGAGCATTTGATTAATATCAAGGATGGGTATGATATCTTCTTAGCTATATGCGTTAGGTTGTTAAAATATGAGCATCTTGGCCACAGTGTAGTACTTTATGTGGGGTGACTAAGCAAACATTTCTATCGCTTTGACTTGGCTTTAGTGGGTTTCATAATGAAAGAATAGAGTTTTTGAACGAAACTTTTAGCACTGTTGATTGCTAAGATTTTCTCTGTGTGTTTATTGTACTGCTTGATTGTCGTGTTTCCTCCACAGTAAGTGACCATAAAATTAGGCTCACAAGCAGGGTTAAGGTTTTGAATATAGTGTCTCTAGAATAGCCCCTGTATTATGGTAGTACTTGTGCTTCCATCTTGAATTAGGAATGCTATCTCATGTAATGTTATGTGTCTCTCTTACAACCCTTTTAAGATGGCCAGTTAAGGAACAGGTTGGTCATCTACGGACCGGAAAGGTTTGCTTTATGCTTGGATGTCTCCCATGTTGGTTTTGCTTGTTCTCCCTCTCTTCATAGACTTGTTGTAGAATGATTTGGCTACTCCATCTTGGCTGCGTATTAGTATGCCTACTGGTAGACTGGCATATTGTCCAAAGTTGGTTTTGGCCTTGGGCCAGATCTCTGCTTGTGGTAGCCAAACACTGTATAATAAGATGTAAGTAATGGAAACACCATTAGATAATCAAATATATAAGGGAAGCTTTGGCCTCCTAATGTCCATCTTTGTCCTAACTTGTTTGCAGTACTTGTACAGTTCCAGTATCTGCTCCAGACCTTGAGCACTGAAGAGGCCCAAACAAACCTACATTAGCATGGCCTTCCCTTCCAAGAGATCAGATACCTATATCTACCATTGGCTTACCTTTTCAGTGTGACAATCTAGTTTTCTTCACTGACATGAATTTAATTTTCTCCCCTCTGGAGGAAATATGTTCATTTTTTCTTTTTACTGTTAAATGTTCTTATTAGTTCAACCATTTGGCTTGGTGGCCAGCTGGTGGTCATCTGTAAGATGAGTGGCTGCCAGTTCTGTCCACACCTGTTTCTTGGAATGACGACTCCCTTTCATCAGGTGCCAGTCCCGTTACATAAAAATTTACTTGGAAAGTGCCTTAGGATGGTGTTCACTATAGGAAGACAGTATATGCAAAGAACTTTATTTACAGTAACCCCCCACTGTTTATGGCAGCAGTGGGATTTATTTATTTATTTTTTTTAAAAATGCGCTCTAAGTTTTCCTCTGCATGCCAAACAAATGCAGTATAGACACATTGGTAACACTAAACTGGTCTCCGATGTAAGTGTGTTTGGCTGTGCGTTGAAGAGTGCCTGAAATGGGTTGGTGCCTCATCCATACTGGTTTGTGCCTTGCACCCAGTCCTTCTGGAATGACTTCTACTATGACCCTGAACAGGACAAGCAGGTTAGTAAGATATTGATCCATCCATCCATGTACTAAAATATAGAGAGATCATGAAGGATGACATGGTGGTGTAGTGATTAGCACAGCTGCATCGTACAGGATCTCTTTGGACCAAGATTTGATGTTCATTCACAAACTGTCTTTGTTGAATCTGGGGTATGGGAGGGATGAAAATGAGGACAATATACAGAGTGTTCAGCTTGAACTTGCACCTCCTAAAGATGTGTGTGATATGTTAACTTGCTGAATGTAGAAGTGTGCAAGTGTGACACGGCCTTTTAGTGTCACTGGGGTAGGGTGCGGGATAGTATCTTGGCTTAGATGGCATACTTTATTGTGCATCCCTTACTTTTCTTCAGCACTCCTCCATGTGGATGTGGTGTCCCATATTGGCCAGAAGAGCCACGAGCATCCTCCTATTCCAGGAAAAACCCTGTTTGGGTAGATGAGTAAACTTGGTTTTTGTGTCTTTTCACTTTTCATTTTTGATTTGTTTTTATAGGACTTCTTGAGTAATGTAAACAAAGAAATTGCAAAGGCTGGTTATTGAACTCTGATAAATAGCTGTGTGCTCGCACACTGCGCCTATTTCTAAAAACACACTTTCACCATTCCGGCTTTCGGTTGCATATTGAGGTGTTGGCCTTATCTTATGAATTGCAAGGTATGTAATGGCAGCTATGCTGGATTTAGTCCTGCTTGTGATATTCGCTTTTCATTGTAATCAGTTGCTTCTGTGTGGCTTTGCAAGGCCCAGCAAACCAATACGTCATGTACGATGGTACTGTATGTTTAACCAGCCACTCAGACGATTGAAAAAGTAAAAGCCCTGATTGAGTTATACTTCTAGTATGTACGTCTGGCTTCCCTGCTTTATTACTTCCATTATTAGTTAATGATTTATAGCTCCTTTTTGAAGTTTAATATAGCTTATATTCAAAGTTCTGTGTATGGGTACAATACAGTTTGAGGTGATAGGTATTTGAGTTGGGGAGAATGCAGGTCTTATTGAGCCAATGGTGGCATCTGAACCTGTGAGTGCGTGACTTCCTTATTCTCTCCAGTATCCCCAGTTTTTTATTGCTGCCTTTTCTGAAGGCACATACATGTGGGGTTTCATTCTTCATTATAGATTCTTGTTTTACAAATCATCATTCCCTGAACATGGTTAAATCTAGTTTAGAGTCCTAGAGGTTGGAACCCAATCTGGCAACATTAGGTTTATGTTAAGGAGCAATTTTGGATTGGAAGTCGGTACTTTCTGGGCAAATTAATCAACACAATCATTTGGTTATTTGGCAATCCTAAATTAGCTTGGTAAACTGTGTTTGGGAAGATGGAAGAAAAAAAATGGAGTACCCAAAGAACAACAAATACAAATTCAGGGAGAACTACAAACTCCACAGAGACCAGGCTAGGATTTCGACCTCGTATCCTGGAGTTGTAAGGAAGCAGCACTGGTCACTATACTACCCTGTCACCCCTTGGCATGAACTGGGTGGTAGAAGTGCAGACTAAAATTCTTGTACTCTGCCCTTTAAAGACTGTTGCTCTTAATTCATGCTGGGGCACATCTGAAGGCTAGTGAAGAGAAAATATGCTGCAGTGCATAGAAATATTGCCTGATAATTGGCAAATAAAGCACAAAGTCTGGACAGTTGTTTAGGGACCTTTTACATGGTCACTTGGTATGAATGTGCATAGGCAGAGAGACACTGTACTGACCTTTTAAAGTTAATTCGTGCTGCCAGCATGGACACGGAGATCCCCTGCAGCTCTTTATGTAGATCTGGCTTCCTCCACTCTTGTGTACTTTGGCTGTGAATGGGGCTCCATTTGTAACAAAGCTGTGTCTGCAGATAAAGTACACAGTGTAGTATGTGGTCTTTTGCCGTGTCTCTGGCTGCTGTAACATAGCTTAGTCTGGTCTGTTTCAGCAGAGCATATTTTTCAAATCTGCCACATATCTTGAGGCTCTTGAGACATTTACTGTATTAAATTTTATGAACTAATGGAGACCAGTCCATTAAGCTCCTGTGGTTAGCATTGTGGAGCTTAATCATTAAAGAAAGGAGCTTTGCTTAACAGTGGATCACCTCTAAATATACTTGAAATATGAATTTTTATATGAATACAACATCCCTAGTTATTAATGTTCCTATGAATTTTTTTTTTTTTTTTAAACCTTGTCTATGAAAATATTAAAACATGTATTAGTTTCTTGTGTTGCGATCTCTGCTGAATGCTAAAGGGTGCCACTTCCAAATAAGACATTCCCTGGCCCTTTTTCCTTTCTTCCTCTCCCTACTCGCATGCTCGTGGTTTCAGCTCACAGATCTTGGCCTTGGATCCCTCTGAATATGTAGGCTGATGTTCATTTATTGCATTTTTTGAATTACTTAGTAGTTTTGGGAACAGTTAAGTTTAATGTACTCATTTTAAACCTTTTTTTTTCCTTCTGCAGTTTACAGTTTTGATGTTCATAATGTTTTTCATGGAAGTTGGCGTTGGAATCTCTGCCTATGTTTACAGAGGTCTGGTAAGTGCTGACTGGCCATCTGTCTGTCCGCTTGTTATCAAGAAATTAGGTTGAGTTTAAGGGTGGAGTGGGCGAGATCTATCAGCATCCCCTGGGTGATTTTTTTTTTTTTTTAACCTGAGGCGTATGAACTTTCATATCTGTTTAAATAATTGAGTTGAAAGAGGCAGTAAAGGTTCAAGATGAAGAGTTTGTTGTTAAGGCTCTGACATCCAATAAATTTAATTATTCTTGAAGAATACCTGTTGGGCATCTTAACTTTTTTTTTTTATGGAGAAAAGTGTGTGTATGTGTATATATTTTATAAAATTCAACAATTCTTTTCCTTAAAAGAAACATTCTGTCTGACCTTACTTGTGGAGTAATTTTACTCTTCCTATTCTATTTCTACTTGCACATTTTCCTCTTTTACTTTAGCTGATAGCCACTTCTGACAGCAAAATGGATTCCAAACAGGCTTTGATGTGCTACAAACTTTAAAATATTTAATGTTTTAAGATGTATGAACAGTTGGTCATGGACTCTTCACAACCAATAACAAAAGTACATCAATTGATGCAATTTACTACATCCCATGAGTTGGAATTTAGTGTCTGTGAAAGGTGTTTAACCCCCACCCCCACCAAATAACTTCTCTAGGCCTGGCTTTTGATTACTAACATTTAAAAATGATATACTGTATTAATATATTATCAATTTAAAAAAAAAAAAAAAAAAAAAACTCCTTGTCAAAACAGTCAATCTGCAAAAATGTAATCTCTTAAAATTCAAAATACTGCACATTTGAAAATGGTAAACCAAATACCAGAATGCGCCTGAATATTATACCACATGTACATTTTCTAACATAAGATCTTGGGTGATTTCCGTAAAATATTTTGATCTCTGGTTATAAAAGCTGCATTTTACTTTTCTTTCATCACCTTCTCCCACAGCCACTTAATTAGGAAGGGGTAATCAAAGCCTCCTCATTTAGCCACATGAGTAGGGGAGCTCCAGGTAAAATAATTTCAAAAATGCATCAAGCCTCTGCTGCTTTTAAATCTTCTGTGTTCAAGTGCCATCTTGTCAAAGTGCCAAAAAGCAGCAACGCAAGTTCTAGGCGTGCAAATCATGCCATAAGTCAATGAGCATTACTGTAAAGCACAAAAGACAGGTCACTTTTTATAATTTTTTTTTTTTTTTTAAATTTTTTTCTACAGTGAGTGCCATAAATGTTTTAACCTTTTATACTGACTTTCTGACTTGCCTTTCCTCCAATTATAAAAGAAAGTCTTCAGGGTTTTTGTTTCTATCGGACGTTTTCGGGATGTGTTAATTACCACGAAGCATGAAAGATGAGTTTCGCATTTTGATTTTTCTGCACATGCTCCTACCCACCCAACTATGCTGTACAAGGAGTGGTGAATTTGTAAAATCTGAAGTAGAGAAAGACTAGTCAATTTTGTAACTTAAACAAAAATTCAAGATCTTGGGATGAAGGTCACTTCGAGTATCTAACTGGACCATAGTTTTAGTTCTTTGGTACTTGATGTCTGGTCTTCCATATCTCTGGCATGATGCAACTCATTTTCAGGATGTGAACCATGTGTAATGAAGAGGAAGGTCATTGTTGATTGATGAGATTATTTTTCCATTATTATTAACCAGTACTGCTGCTAGGGTAAGGTCTGAGTTTGGTGACACTAAATGAAAAGGGTACAGATAATGGATGAATTTGTCCAATATTGATGTAGAGTTTCCTGTTGAGTGGTGTGAACTTTTTTTTTTTTTATTTTCCCTCCCCAATCATCCCATAAAGTGTAGAAATGGCTAGTGACCAGCACACTTGGTGACTTAGATCTGTGCTCCATTTCTTGGTCTACTAGACATCCACTGTGGCAGTAGATCTGTTTCACATGTTCATATTGTTTTATGTATTGTATTCCACAGTCACTACTGTCTGGGGGGTCTAAGCCTGTCTATAGGCCTGCTACTCTAGGACAGGGGTAGGCAACGTCGGTCCTGGAGTGCCACAGTATGTGCAGGTTTTTGTTCCAACCCAGTTCCTTAACGACAACTCAATTATTGCTGATGAAGCACATATTGCTTAAGTGACATTTTGATGCTTCATTTTAGTGGTCTCGCTTGTTAAGGTTCTCCAACCTTAATTGCTTATTTCAATCTTAAACTGCTGCATTCAGTGTTTTAATTGCTCCTTATTAGCAATAAGATGTAAAAGACAAAGCAGCCAGCAGTTCTCCAGCTATTTTTTTTCCAATTACATCTGTGTGTGTTCATCATGCACTGTTTGATTTAATAAAACACTTAATAGAAAAATGTGACAGACTGAAAATGATCTGTTTTAGGCTTCAAATCATTTGGATGATATCCTTGGAAAGGAAAAAAATCTACAATATAAGAGCCTTACATTGCACAGACTAACAAGCCATAAAATTAAATAAGGTCTGAGATTGGCAATGATTGGTTTCTAATTAAGCAGTTGGGTTGGAATGAAAACCTGTAGCCACTGCGGCTCACCAGGACCGACATTGCCTACCCCTGTTTTACATCTTATTGCTAATAAGGAGCAATTAAAACACTGAATGCAGCAGTTTAAGATTGAAATAAGCAATTAAGGTTGGAGAACCTTAACAAGCGAGACCACTAAAATGAAGCATTAAAATGTCACTTAAGCAATATGTGCTTCATCAGCAATAATTGAGTTCTCGTTAAGGAACTGGGTTGGAACAAAAACCTGCACATACTGTGGCACTCCAGGACCGACGTTGCCTACCCCTGCTCTAGGACATCTTATTCTTGTAGTTACTGCCTTATTCATGTCGTTTGTCACTTTAATAATAAAAAAAAAAAAATCTGTATTTGACAATTTTAAATCTACAGTATTGCCTTTTTAATATAGGACAGGACAAGAAAAGCAAGGACCGTTTCACTTAAAAGAAAAAAAAAAATCCTTGATTTTAAAAAGTAACTAGTTTAGAATAGTACCCCCTAGAAAATGGTAGAAGGATATTTTGTTTGGTACATCTTTTCTTTTGAGTATGCTAGCAGGAAATCCATCCATCCATCCATTTTCCAACCCGCTGAATCCGAACACAGGGTCACGGGGGTCTGCTGGAGCCAATCCCAGCCAACACAGGGCACAAGGCAGGGAACCAATCCTGGGCAGGGTGCCAACCCACCGCAGGACACACACAAACACACCCACACACCAGGGCCAATTTAGAATCGCCAATCCACCCAACCTGCATGTCTTTGGACTGTGGGAGGAAACCGGAGCGCCCGGAGGAAACCCACGCAGACACGGGGAGAACATGCAAACTCCACGCAGGGAGGACCCGGGAATCGAACCCAGGTCCCCAGGTGTCCCAACTGCGAGGCAGCAGCGCTACCCACTGCGCCACCGTGCCGCCCTAGCAGGAAATCTTTTAAAAAAATAAATAAATAAATATACTGGAAAGTGTATGACTATAATGAATTGGTTTAGCCTCTTAAGTATCACAAAACATACCATTGAAAGCAAATGGAGTACAATTTAATATTTGTGTGTGTGTATGTGAGCGCACATGAGCCGTCTGAATGAATACTCTTTAACACTTAATATAAACGGCTGAAATTTTTAAAGTGTGATGGGGCGCCTCCTCCACCACTTCCTTTTCTTTTTGAGTAGTGCATTTTCCTTTGCTTTCCTCTTGCAAAACTGTTGCAGATGGAAAACTAAATGCCAAACTGTCCACTGAGCACTAGGGTCCCAACATGTGTCTTGGAATGAAGTGTGTGTCTGACCTTTTTTGTTTGCTTCTTTTGGATTGGTAACCGTGATTTTTTGAGTATTGCTTCACAGCTCCCAAATCCTGGCTTCAAATTAAGGGCCCAGGCACAATCCGTGTGCTATATTCATTTTTTTCCCCATGTCAGAATAAATTTTCTTGTGAAACGATGGCCAAAGTACTACATCTCAATATGTGTATTGGAGGTTGATTGGTGACTGTAAACTGGCCTGTTATAATCCAGTGCAGTTGTGTGCCTGAATGTATCTCACTGTGGGCTAGTGTCCCATTCAGTGTTGAGGTTGTCCTTAAACCCAGTAATGCCAGCGTACACACAGACTCGTCAGCGCTTTGTGGCTGTTCCTCCGAAACCCCCTCTTAACCAGTGATACAATGGGAAACAAACACAGCTTTTCATCTCCTCTTTGCGGATCAGCAGCTAGCCTGATGCTTGCTGCCGTGCCGCGTGTTCTGCATGTTGCGCTTTGTTTCGAATATTTAAAAGACCGCACTGCGGCTGTCCTAGTGTCTCACTGCCTTGCCTCTCTTCCCCCAGACTTTCTCTGCTTTATGCTTTATTATGCTGTATTCAAATAAAGTTTCATTCTTAAACCCTGAATGAACCTGTGCAACTTTGTGACACAAACATGGCAGCTGATTTGGACAAAGTGGGTTCGAAAATGAATGACTGCATTTAAATAAAAACCAGAATCTAATACTGAGCTAGCTGGCAGGGCCATAGCAAAGTTTGCTAGGGTTCAATGGAGTATTTGGAGGTTTCTGCTTGGGGTGTCAATTTTACATTTTTAAGCTTGGAATAAACTGCCTTCAGAAAGTATTCAGACCCCTGCACTTTTTGATGTGTTTTAAGTTTCCACCTTATGCTAAAATTGTTTTAATTTTCTCTCCCCATCAAACATCACTCAATACCCAAGAATTAAAGTGAAATCAGAATTTTGGGAATTTTTAAGGGTGTTTTTTTTTTTTTTTTTTTTTTAAATCTGAAATATTACATTGATAAGTGTTCAGAATTTTTGCTGTGACATTTTTAAAATTGGCTAAGGTTTATCCCATTCCATGGATCATCATCAGTTTTCTGCATCTGATTTGGAGTTGACCTGTGGTAAGTTCAAACTATGAAAGACAAAGACCTGTCTGTATAATGTCCCACAGCTGACAATGTGAATCGGAGACAAAACCGAGCTGTGAGCCTGAAGCAATTGTCTGCTGAGCTTAGACAGATAATTGTGTCTAGCCATAGAACTGGGGAAGACTACAAAAAAGGACTGCAGCACTGAAGATTCCCAAGAGCCCAGTGGCCTCTGTAATCCTTAAAAAGAAGTTTGGAACAGCCGAGACTCTACCTAGAACTGTAAGCACATCCAAATTGAGCAATTGTTGAAGGGCCTTGGTAAGAGAGAAGAATGGCAGGAAACTCCTAAATCCAGGTGTGCAAAGTTTGTGGCGTAAGATCCAAGAAGACTTCAGGTTGTGATCTCTGCTAAATATGCTTCAATTAAATACTGAATGAATGGTCTAAATACTTAGTTAATATGATTTAAGTTTATTTTCAATAAATTTGCAAAAATTTCTAAACTATTATCATTCTGAGGTGTTGAGTGTTGCTTGATGAGGGAGAAAAATATGAACTTATTTTACTGTATGAATAGAATAATGTGAAGGGGTTGGACCTTACTCTTATTCTATGTTAATTAATGATTTTAATTCTTTTATTTTTCTTCATCATATAAAGCACTTTGAGCTTCATTATTTGTATGAAAATGTGCTATATAAATAGATGTTGTTGTTGAATAGTTTGAGTGTACTGTGTATGCATAGATTTTGTCCACCTTAATAAAAGGTCAAGTGCCTAACCGGTTGCTATGTCTGTCATGGCAAAAGATGGTGCGTCACAAACATTAACCTCGCTTTTACGAATCCTGTGCCAAATGGTATGTAATAGATGGAGGTATTGCATGGTGCACAACAAACATTAACACTGCGGTCTAAATTGATTACTTAGATTTCAACCCTTCTTAGATAGGTAGCACAGCTTGCTGTATGTATACAAATATATAAAAAAGATAGAGATCTAGATATGCTGTAGCTACACATTAGAAGTCCAGAAATTCAGACTACCTGAAAACTGGGACTTTTTTGGGAACACAAACTTTAAAATTTACAGGCTTTTGTGTTTGAGAATGCATGCACTTGCATATTCACTACAGATGCACAGTGACAATACAGGCCATGGGGACACAAGAAACTGGTGTTCTAATCAAGGTGATATATACAGAAGTATTTGTTCCATCCAGAAGTTGTGAAAATGAACAGAAATACTCCTTTTGATAAATGACATTCTGTAATTATTAATCAATTTGCTGTGGGGTGTTTTTTTATAAATCCTTCCTTAAATTTGAATTTTTTCTCTGCCTGAGAATCTGGAAATTCCCAAAATTTAGGGGATCAAGAGATACATATGAGGTGTACTTTTAGGCAGGCAAAACAACTCTCAATGGGTATTTCTGAATTAGCATGGTGCTCTGTTTCCTCATCCTGGTCTGTATTGAGTTTGCATTGTCTCCCTGTGTTGCTTAATTGAATCTAAACTGGTCTTGTGCTGGACATTCGGACAGGTTTGTTCTGTCTTACATATGGTACTGTTGTACGCTCTAATTTTCAGCCCTTAAACACTATTTTTAAAAAAAAAAAAAAAAAAAAGAAATCGAAGACAGATATATTTGTTTGGATTAACGCAACAAACACAGGTTTGGTATTTGTGTTCTGTATAGTAATGAGTTCTTTTTTTAAAAGCAATAATTGGCACCCTGACTAATAACCAGTTGAGATGGGCTTGAGTCACTTTTTCATAATGGTTTGTTTAGGTTTTAACCCATTTATCTGAACAAGTACAATAATGGAAGGATGTTTTATGAATTTATTCAAAGTATTTGGCACTCCAGTGCATAATACATTTTTTTTATGTATTCCTGCTGTTGGAATACAAGTGGATGAAGCGACTCCATTACTGTTGCATATTAAGTCAAGGGTGGGTATTCACCTGCCCCTATTGATTTTCAGTCCACAGGTCACACTTCCCATTTGGTAACCCTGGGCTTAGTTAGGCTTTTATTATAGTTATCTGTACACAATTTCCACCTAAAATGTACGTTTGCACTACATTGTCCTGTGTGATGTATTAAGTGTTAGTCACAATTAAAACCGTATGGTCTTCTCCCTGAGAAATACTCCTGTCTGTCGCCCTGCTTCCACTGCTAGACTCTTTACTGGTCACTCAATGAGGCAGTGTGCCGGAATGCGCCCTCTGCCTGTCACGTAGATTATTGCAGAGGTAGTGGCCCCAGAATCATTCTCATTATGAGGCTTCAGAAATCTTGGGTGCCAGTGTGTGTGTTTTTTAATTTTAACCTAAGGTTGAACTTGCATGCTAAAATATTACATTGTGATGCTTTGGAAAAAGAGGAAACTTTTCATTTCCCTCTTGAGGTTTTTTCTTTTGTCTTTCCTGAACTCTTCACCCCAGCATTAAGATGCATGCTAATCTTCAAACTCACTATTGGTGCATACTTTCTGAAATAATGGATTCCAGCTGTCCCAGTGGAAAGAAGTACACTCTGCTTCTGTGTTTTATTATCAATTATTTGACAACTGATGGCAATTTAGCTGGGTGGTTAAGTTGGCTGACTCTTTTGTGCCATCTTGTGGCCATGTAAAATTACTATATGCCACCAATAATGCATTAGTCCTGTGGAATAGTGAATTTTTATTTATATTGCTTTTACCTTGCATCTTTATCCTAGATAACTTGCAAGAATAATAACTTAAAATATTTAAAATATATTAATGTTTGGCAGACAGGCATGCTGAATGAGTTGGCAAAGTTAAACTGACAATCTGCTTTTAAAGTCCATTTCCTATAGTGTTGTAGCAGGTGATGAGGATTTATTGAGACTTGTGGTGAGGGAAAAAAAATGACTAATTGAGAACAAAATAAGAGGAAATGACTTCAAGGGTAAAACCAGATTAGAAGCCTAGTGAACCTTCACTGTAAGAGAATTCTGTTCTGCAAGGTAAAGCATGTTCAGGAACCGCTCTGGATTCTTCAATTTCTCTTAAATTGTAGTGTTTGTGGCCACTTTGTGAAAGGCTCAGCGTGAATCTTGGTGGGCTATGTTGTAGTAGTGGATACATTTTGTTTTTGCTATGGGTGAGACTAGACCTGAAGGGGAAAGTTTTTATGACCCAAAGTTTTGGAGAAAAATAAAGTTCTAGTATTTGAACAGATTATTAGTATGGTTCAGGTTGGTATTCCTTATGTCTGTGGAGAAAGATCTATAGAGTCTGGCATGGGAAGGGGTGCAGGTGAGCTTATCAACAACTGAGACAAAAAATAATGGACTGGATTGCATTACACAGTGGAAAAAAAATTACATTAGGGGATGGAAGGGATTCTGATTTATCTGCTGCTGAGCAACATTACAGTGGACCAACTTCAAAATCTGTACAGTAGAGGCAGTAATAACACTGGTAGTGATTCAGAGGAAAATCTCTAAGATGCTTCCTGCGTCTTAAAAGGCCACTTTCTGCTGGAGCATATGAACTTTTAAAATCAAGTAATGTCCTTGTTGAAGAACTCTTTTAGTAACTGCTGACATCCACTATACTAATTCCCTACATCATTTTCAACACTTCATACCACTTAAACCTCCAGTTTTTTTAAATTGAAAAGGTCCATTTCCTTTGATCTTTCCCCATATCCCCATACCCCCATAGTCCCAGTATCTATCTGCTTACTCGCACTTCTCTGGGCTTGCTGTGGCACTGCTGTCTTTTTGTTTGTGTGTGTGTGTGTGTGTGTATAATACGGGTACCAGGACTGCACAGAGGACTCCAGAAGAGGCCTTACTAACGACTGAGTTGTATGGCTTAAGCTTGACTTGCATAGAACACATTGAGGTATGTAACCCAATATCACATTAACTTTCATAGCTGCTTCTGTACATGGCCTGGATGTTGACCGTGGGGAGTCCTTCTCATAAGAAGTACTTTTAAGGTTTCAGTTCCCCTATTGTGTATTTATATCTACTACAGACATTCCAAAAAGGAAGTAAAAATGTTAAAGTACGCATGTGTGGTGCGTTTTTTGTAACGACGACAGATATTTTTACTTCCAATAAAACCTGAGCTAGGGTACTTGTTACTTTAATCTCGCTACTAATGGATATTACTTATAAGACTTTACCTCCAACTCAAATTCAATTACAATGGATTTTATTTTTTTTAATATATACATTGATCAACAGGAAAAGGCACTCTGATGTTGAAATGAAACTGGATCTCTGCAAAGTGATTTAAAATAATTATAAAACACACAACAATTTGATTGCATAAGTTTTCATCTTTGTATTTCGTACATGCAGCAGTGACAGTTTTGAGTCTCTGTGAACCGGTCTCTATCAGCTTTGCACATCTGGATACTGATGTTTTTGGGTGGGGTAGGGGGTCTGGGTGAAACATTTCCCCCTATCCTGGGCAAAAGTACTCGGGCTTTGTCTGGTTACTTGGGGATTGTGAGTAAATTGCCTTTTTAAAGACTTGATAAAAATTCTCAATTGGATTGAGATCGGGACTCTGCCACTCCAAGACTTTAACCCTGTTGTTTTTAAGCCATTCCTGTGTAGTTTTTATTTGTACCTTTTTTACTGTGGGTTTCTTGCAGACTGCAGACCGGTTTTCCTGTTTGATTTCTGTGTATGTTAAAGCATTTATCTTACTCTCTACCTTCACAAGCCTTTCAAACCCTGCCCTAGAGAATCCTCTCCACAGAATAATGGTGCCACCACCATACTTCACAGTGGGGACGGTGGTATTTTTTCTTTAGTTTTGATTGGCAAAAAGAACAGTTTTGGTTTTATCAGACCAGAGTCGTCTTCCAGTTGACTTAAGAGTCCCTTGTACTTTTTTCTCCAACTCCAGCCCAGATATCGTGTTTCTGGTGGTTTTATAGGTTTTCTTCTTGTATTCTACTCGGGTTTCCCTTTTGCCACTCTTTCATTGGTAAAGCACCCTTCAAAAGTTACTGTCTCACCAGTCTTTTCCCCTGTAGCTTGTAACTCCTTTAAAGTTGGCATAGGTCTCCTGGTTGCCTCCCTCTTTTCTAAATGATTGATTTAAATTGATATTCAATGACTTTGGTATTTTCTTGCCTCTATTCCCTGACTTTTTCAGAATTGCTTGGTGTGTTCTTTGTCTTCATTGCGTAGGTTAGGCCTCAATACTGACTGACCACAAGTTTATACTGCACCAGTAAACCCTCGATTCTCCAAAGAATCGCAAATCCAAGAATGGCAATTACTTTCTGTTCCCTCCAATCTTTGTAGGGATGAAAAATCATGGAGGGTGGGAGCGTCCAGGGAAAGTTTTCATTCAATTAAATAAATATATTTGTACTAAAGCTGTTTCTTTTTGGAGCCGTGACTCCTTTGGTTCTGGTGTTTCAGAAGCGCGTCGTAGGCACCTTTTGTTCATTGTTTTTATCTATGCAGTCTCGTTTTTGTTTTTCTATGGGTATGTTGTTAGCTAGAAGTCGTTTGCTGTTAGGAATCATAATTGAACTTACTTTTAACACTGAATTACCTTGATGTGATTCAAGTAAGCCACACTGACAGCTGCCATACTGAGTGCTGGCACAGTGGATTAGAGCACACTGACTGGTGGCACTGTGTAGTGGAGTAGCTGCTGGTACTGTGGAGTGGAGAACACTGACTGCTGGCACCGTCCATAGTCACCACTACCTCAAGTTTAAATACATAGACACATATAGATAGACGGCGCATTCACTGTGTTTCCCAGTAGACACGAAACGTCAGCGCGTCAGCCTTATTGCGAGTGGCAAAAGTGCCATTTAAGCTAAAACAGATAGACGGGGAAACCGGGTTTTCTAATGAAAAAACTAACGTTTAAAACAGTATCGTTTACATACTGTTTTTTGGTGAATCATATAAATGCAATTTATATCCATTTATACACTAATAATGGCAATTTAAATAATTATTATTATTAAGTAATTCCTCCCATATAAGTAACATTTCGGGGACTGCCTTCTTTTATCTTCGAAACAATTCCAGACTTTGTCCTGTTCTTACGCAACACTGTATTGAAGTATTGGTTAATGCCCGAGTCGCCTCATGTATAGATTACTGTAATGCTATTCTATCTGGCATGCCACAAAAACTCATCCATCGCTTACAACTTCTTCAAAATTCTGCTGCCAGGATAATAACCTGCTGTTCTAAATCCACTGAACATATTACACCTATTCTCTCTCAACTTCACTGGCTCCCTGTTAATTACAGAATACAATACTAAATACCGCTCTTAACATTTAAAGCTCTCCACAACCTCACTGATCTCCTACAGACTTAAACTACGTCTTGCTCACTCAGAACCTGTAATTTTTGAGTATTCAGTCTGGCAATATGGTGCAGCCTTAGTTTGTGGAAGACAGACACAACTAAAGACATGAGCATAAAATGATGATTGTCAATTTCAAACGGTTTCCTCAATGTGCTCCTTGAGAAAAAACATCAAGTTTGAGAAATGTTAACAGCTAACAATCTACATAGTTAGTGACTAAATACGTTTAGCCAAAATGTTGTTTGGAGGCTCACTTGAGCACATAAATCCATAGCTTTGCTAGCTTAGCCTGGCTTAGCTAAAGTAAAGATTATAAAACGGGATTTTTCTAATGGCCAAATATAATAATAATTGTTCAGCCTTACCTATGAAATGAAATCCCCCGGTATCTGGTTTGGAGCGTACAGCGGTTTGTACAATCCCAAGAAGCACATTTATTCATTACTTCACTCCACAACAGTGCCACTCACAATATGGCGGCAACATTGACGTACGATTCTGCTGGTCATGAGGCATCGTCGTTCTATGTCTGTTTAAATATGTCACCATAGCAACTTGTTGGCGTGCACGCTTTACCTCAAGTTTAGTTTACAGGTTGTGTTGTTTGGGTGCCACCTACTGAGTCTGGGAAGCCGCTGGGTTTGACTCTGGGGCGCGGAGTCGCAGTGTGCGTGCGCTTTGGTGTGTCTGGCGTCCGTGCATATATACAACCTTTTGTTTAGTAATATAGATTAATTGAAACCACTTAACTACTGATGGGTGATCTCCATTGAACTAATTCTGTGACTTTTAAGGCCAATTGGCTGCACCAGTGAGGATTTGTGTGTGTCATATTAAAGTGGGTGAATGCTTGTGTGTTTTAATTAGTTTAGACCACTTTACAGAGATCTATTTTCACTTTGAGAAGGGTTTTTTTTTTTTTTTGTTTTTTTCCCCCTGTTGTTCAGTTACAAAAATGCCAAACTAAATTTCAATATTGTATACCAGTAAAATGCAAAAACTCCTAAGGGGGCAGATACCTTTTCATAGGCACTGTATTTTCCGTATTATACTGATCTGCTACTCTACCATTTAGGTTCAGAATGGCAGACCAGACACTTCCTTCAACATATCATAGTGAAGTTATTGCTTCCTCAGTGTACCTCTATAATCAATATAAAAACCAAACTTTATTCATATCTAATTTTATAAGCCATTTTTCATGAAAAATGTATTTATTTTTTAGGTGCATAACACTGTTGTGAATTTGTTCCTGAAAACAATGCAGAAGTATTCCACTGAGCCTGAAATAAAATCATCCATGGACCATTTGCAAGAGATGGTAAGATTAAATTTCTTTTTACTACTTCTTTCAGCTGCTCCCGTTAATGGTCGCCACAGCGGATCATCTTCCATATCTTTCTGTCCTCTGCATTTTGTTCTGTTACACCCATCACCTGCATGTCCTCTCTCACCACATCCATAAACCTTCTCTTAGGCCTTCCTCTTTTCCTCTTCCCTGGCAGCTCTATCCTTAGTATCCTTCTCCCAATATACCCAGCATCTCTCCTCTGCACATATCCAAACCAATGCAATCTCACCCCTCTGACTGTCTCCCAACCATCCAACTTGAGCTGACCCTCTAATGTACTCATTTCTAATCCTATCCATCCTCATCACACCCAATGCAAATCTTAGCATCTTTAACTCTGCCACCTACAGCTCTGTCTCCTGCTTTCTGGACAGTGCCACCGTCTCCAACCCATATAACATAGCTGGTCTCACTACCATCCTGTAGACCTTCCCTTTCACTCTTGCTGATACCAGTCTGTCACAAATCACTCCTGACACTCTTCTCCACCTATTCCACCCTGCCTGCACTCGTTTTCACCTCTCTTCCACAATCCCCATTACTCTGTACTGTTTATCCCAAGTATTTGAACTCATCCACCTTCGCCAACTCTACTCCTTGCATCCTCACCATTCCACTAACCTCCCTCTCATTCACACACATATATTCTGTCTTGTTCCTACTGACCTTCATTCCTCTGCTCTCTAGAGCATATCTCCACCTCTCCAGGGTCTCCTCAACCTGCTCCCTACTCTCTCTACAGATCACAATGTCATCAGCAAACATCATAGTCCATGGGGACTCCTGTCTAATCTCGTCTGTCAACCTGTCCTTCACCATTGCAAATAAGAAAGGGCTCAGAGCTGATCCCTGATGTAATCCCACCTCCACCTTGAATGCATCAGTCACTCCTACCGCAGACCTCACCACAGTCACATTTCCCGCGTACATATCCTGTACAACTCTTACTTACATCTCTGCCACTCCCGACTTCCTCATACAATACCGCAGCTCCTCTTGAGGCACCCTGTCATATGCTTTCTCCAGGTCCACAAAGATGCAATGCAACTCCTTCTGGCCTTCTCCATACTTCTCCATCAACATCCTAAGAGCAAACATCGCATCTGTGGTGCACTTTCTTGGAATGAAACCATATTGCTGCTCACTAATCATTACCTCCCTTCTTAACCTAGCTTCTACTACTCTTTCCCATAACTTCATGCTGTGGCTCATCAATTTTATCCTCCTGTAGTTAGTGCAGTCCTGTATATCCCCCTTATTCTTAAATATCCGCACCAGTACACTTCTTCTCCACTCCTCAGGCATCCTCTCACTTTCCAAGATTCCATTAAGCAATCTGGTTAAAAACTCCACTGCCATCTCTCCTAAACATCTCCATGCTTCTGTAGGTATGTCATCTGGACCAACGGCCTTTCCATTCTTCATCCTCTTCATAGCTGTCCTTCCTCCTTGTTAATCCGTTGCACTTCCTGATTCACTATCTTCACATCATCCAACCACTTCTCTCTCTTGTTCTCTTCATTCATAAGCCTCTCAAAGTACTCTTTCCATCTGCTCAACACTCTCCTCGCTTGTGAGTACGTTTCCATCTTTATTACGCTAACCTGCTGCACATCTTTCCCAGCTCAGTCCCTCTGTCTAGCCAATTGGTACAGGTCCTTTTCTCCCTCCTTTTGTGTCCAACCTTTCATACAACTCATCATACGCCTTTTCTTTAGCCTTCGCCACCTCTGTCTTCACCTTGTGCCCTATCTCCTAGTACTCTTGGTCTACTTTCTGCATCTCTGACTATCCCACTTCTTCTTTTGCCATCCTTTTCCTCTATACTCTCCTGTACTTCTCCATTCCACCACCAGGTTTCCTTTTCCTCCTTTCTCTGTCCAGATGTCACGCCAAGCACCCTTCTTGCTGTCACCCTTACTACATCTGCTGCAGTTGCCCAGCTGTCTGGTAACTCTTCACTACTACCCAGTGCCTGTCTCGCCTTCTCCCTAAACTCAACCTTGCAGTCTTCCTTTTTCAACTTCCACCATTTGATCCTTGGCTCTCTTCCTCTTCTTGATCTGTCATCCTACAGACCACCATCCTATGCTGCTTAACTTCACTTTACCCTGCCACTACTTTGCAGTCTTCAATCTCCTTCAGATTGACTCTTCTGCATAGGATGTAATCTACCTGTGTGCATCTTCCTCCACTCTTGAATGTCACCTTATGTTCCTCCCTCTTCTTAAAATACATATTCACCACAGCCATGCCCATCCTTTTGGCAAAATCCACTATCCTCTGACCTTCTTCATTCCTCTCCTTGACACCATACCTACCCATTTCCTCCTGGTCTCCACTGTTCCCTTCACCAACATGTCCATTGAAATCCGCTCCAATCACCACTTTCTGTCCCTTGGGTACACTGTTCATCACTTCATCCAACTCACTCCAAAAATCTTTTCATCCATTGCACACCCAACTTGCGGGGCATATGCACTAACATTCATCATTACACCTCCGATTTCCAGCTTCATAATCATTACTCTGTCGGACACTTTTTTTTTTCCACCTCCAGAACACTCTTGACATACGGTTCCTTCAGAATAACCCCTACTCCATTTCTTCTCCTATCCACACCATGATAGAACAATTTGTAACCACCTCCGATCCATCTGGCCTTACTCTCCTTCCATTTAGTCTCTTGTACGCGCAATATATCAACCTTCCTTCTTTCCATCATATTGGCTAACTTTCTTCCCTTACCAGTCATACTGCCAACATTCAAAGTTCCTACCCTCCGTTCCACTCTTTTTACCTTCCTCCTGCCTCCGGACACCACCTTCTTCTTCTACTTTTACCCGGAGCTCCACTGATCCAGTATGGAAATTTGTATTGTTGTCGCATATTGATTTGACTAAATTTTACACGGGATGCCCTTCCTGACGTAACCCTCCCCATTTATCTGGGCTTGGGACCGGCACGAAGAAACACACTGGTTTGTGCATCCCCTGTGGCTGGGTTAAAATGAAATTTAATTTTACTTTATTGAATACATTTATGTGGTTATTTTAATACATCTTGATCAACAGAACAGTTGGTGTGTCCAGATAATTCAGTTCACTACAAACGAGGGACTTATTTGCTTCATAGCTTTAATCTCCAAGTTTTCACCCATCAAAGTGCATTAGCAAGTTGATTTTCACTTCTCCCCAGTCTCTTGGGAGAGAGTTGTGCTTCCCAGAGATGTTGGTGGAAATGCTGGGGCAAACCCATAGCAAAGAAACTGTTAAGGTCATTTGAATGGGAACTGTCTTTCTCTAAATCTGTCTGGCTAGCCCAATCCTGGGGCTTTACACAGTGATGCAGTGATACGGCTTCATAGTGCAAACCTCCTTTGCCCAATTTCCAGGCATAGAAGAAGCATTGGTATATCCATAGACTCTGCCACATTGTCTTATGTTCTGCCACAGAGTAACCCCCAATGTTATGCTTAATGTAATGTTATTGGTTACTGTTATGAAATAAGTCCTATTTTCCCCTTTTGTGTTCCTTTGCAGTTGGACTGTTGTGGTGCCACAGACTTCACTGATTGGTTTAACACATCACTTGTCAACGTTGTTCCAGACAGTTGCTGCGTTGAAATGAAACACAACTGTGGATTTGATGTTGAAGTTAGTGGTGAAAAAAACATAAATATGCAAGTGAGTGCTACCATCCTTAGCCATAAGAACGTTTATTCTGCTCGGATTATGTGAGACCCAACCAGTGTTTTAGCTAAGAGAACCAGTGAACCTTTATTTAAATTGTCCACACATTTGGTCAGCCGCCTTCCCTCATGTTAAGTTGTGCAGACTGCATATTTGGTTCCCTGTGGTTTACTGTACCATGCTCCCAAAATGTATTCAGATCTTCACTTTTTGCTATGTTACAGCCTTGTGCAAAAATCATTTACAATTTTATCATCAGGCAACACTCCTTACCTTAGGATGACAAAGCAAATGTATTAAAAATAAACTGACTTCCCATTGATGCAAGTATTCATACCCTTTACTGAGTACTTTGTTGAAGTGCTTTAGGCACAAATTATAGCCTGGAGTCTCCTAGGGTCTGACGCTACAAGGTTCGCACACCAGGAAGTGGGGATTTCCTGACATTCTTCTCTGTATATCCCCTCAAGCTGTGTCAAGTTGGATGGAGATGGTCCATGTACAGCTATTTTCAGGTTTCTGTTAAGCTGTCCAATTGGGTTCAAATCTGGGCTCTGGTTTGACCACTCAAGGACATTTCCAGAGCCATTCCTGTCGTCGTCCTGTAGGAAGGTAAGGTCCAGAGCACTCTGAAACAGGTTTTTGTTAAGGATATCCATGTACTTTTGTGTTCATCTCACACATCTCTGGCTAATCTCCCAGTCCCTACTGCTGGAATAACAATCCTACAACATGATGCTCTTGTGGAATGGTATTGCATGAGTGATGAGTGAGGTACCTGGTTTCTTTTAGACAAGACACTAATATTGGTTTCAATCAGACCAGAGGATCCTTTTTCCTTCTGTCAGTCCTTTTAAAGTGCCTTTTTGCGAAGTCCAAGCGAGTGTGCGTGACTTTTTTTTTATGAGGAGAGGCTTCTGTCCGGACACTGTCAGAAAGCCCAGATCAGTGAAGTGTTGCAGTAATAGTTGTCCTTCTGGAAGGTTCTCCCATCACCACACAGATTCTATGGAGCTCAACCTGAGTGACCATTGAGCTCTTGGCCACCTCTTTTGCCATAACCCTACTAGTTGCTCATGTCATGGCTGTTCCACATATCATTCATTTAAGAATGTTTTGGAGTCCATTGTGGTTTTTTGGAACTTTCAGTGCTGCAGGAATTTTTGTACCCTTTTGTACCCTTGAGGCAGTCCTCCTCTTTAAGCTCTACAGGCAATCCCTTCAACCTTTTTTTTTTTTTTTAAATATCTTTTAATTTGCAAAAATTTCTAAAACAGTTTTTGCCTTGTCATTCTTGGGTATCGCATATTGCGTGGTGTTGGAGTGTTTTATGGGTTATGGGGAATTTAAATGCTAATGTAAAAGGCTATAATAATGTAGAAAACAAATGCGAGTCTGAATATTTTCTGTATCATTAATTTATAATAAAACTAGGGGGCTCAGCCCCTGCTCACTTTGCTCGTCAACCTGCAGATCTGCCGCTCGCATATGGGGATGCGGATGTACAATTTAAACAGATTATTTTCATGGGAATTGTTACATATGCATAAAAGAACTATTTTACATTACAGTGAGTAATTAACCATAGTAAAAAAAATTGTAAAACGTAATAAATTGAAAGAAAATTAATAATAATAATAATAATAATTCATTACATTTATATAGCGCTTTTCTCAGTACTCAAAGCGCTATCCACACAGGGAGGAACCGGGAAGCGAACCCACAATCTCCTTACTGCAAAGCAGAAGCACTACCATTGCGCCACCTGTGAGGACAAATTGTTTTGTGTTGCATTAGAGGTATTTGTTGCGTTATGCATTTTTGTTCTGTTTATTTTTATGTTAAGTTCAAAGCCACTTTTCGGTAAAACTTTTTGGCAATATCACATTGAATTTCTACTCTGTGTTTGGACTTGCATTGTGAAAACGTAACGTATAACTGCCCGTGAGTGAATATCGTTTTTCTCTCTAATAAATCGACTTTTTTGAATGTTTGTTCCTGTGATTTGTTAATTGTCATAGCAAACGCTATTCTAACGGGAAACTGTAAAAGTTTTAATACGAATGGCATATCAAGATCTCCTCCTTTGTCTAATGTTATCTGTGGAAGATGTACTACATTACCTTTCTTGTCGGCTGTTAAAATTTTACATGTCAGAATTGTTTGACCAATTTTGAATACAACTAATCTTTTCCTATTGATAGCCCATCACTCAGACATAAGTTATACAATAACATTACGATACATCCTTCTTTCAACAGTAATTCTGCCAGTGGAAGACCAGATGGTGTTAAAGGTTATAGGATTTTCTATGGGATATTGTAAGTTGATGTTTTCATCTTCCGCACCATCACCACCAACTTCTTCAGCATAGACTATTGATACGCGTGTAACCAATTTGCTGTGAAACTGATCAACAATTTTCGCATTAATTCGTTTCTCGGTGCTAGGATTTCCAGTGTACTCGTTTCTTTTGTTGATAACCCTTCGGGATGAAATTCTGTAAGATTTGGACAGGAGTCTTTTATTGGGAACTTAGTGAGGAAAACGTAAAATTTATAAGAAATGAGAGCACAGGAACTGTCTGACAAAAGCTTTCACACGAATGAGAGATGAGAGGACCGTGGGCATGGTTGAGAGGAGGGCAGGATTTGAAAAATTCTCTTGGCAATAGTCTCACCTATGGATTTTCTTCTACAATAGAGAGATTTGATTATTATATATGCAGTGTAAGTCCATTATATAAAAATGTTTGATCCTAAAGATTTTGAATACACAGATCAGCCACAATATTAAAATCACCTGCCTAAATTTGTGTAGGTCCCCCCCCCTTGTGCCACCAAGACAGGTCTGACCTGTCGAGCATGGACTCCACAAGAGCTCTGAAGGTGTCCTGTGGTATCTGGCACAGTGGTAGTACTGCTGCTTTGCAGTAAGGAGACTGTGGAAGATTGTGGGTTCGCTTCCCGGTTCCTCCCTGTGTGGACAGCACTTTGAGAAAAGCGCTATATAAATGTAATGAATTATTATTAAGATGCTAGCAGCAGATCCTTTACGTCATGTAAGATAGCGAGGTGCGGCCTCCATGGAAAAGACTTGTTTTTCCAGTTGGCTTGAGATCTGTGGAATCTGGAGTTTGTCATGTTCCTCAAGCCATTTTGGCACTCTAAACATTAAAAAAAATAGTACCTTTGCCATAGCTAATGACATCTGTGATGTAGAATCAAAAAAATGGTGGCAGACTTTGAGTTGACTTTTATGTGGCATGTTGTAACATTGTTGTCTATCTTTCTGCTTTAGGGGTGTGTGGTTAAACTGCAGAACTGGATTCAAGACCACCACCTCCTGATTGGTGGAGTTGGAGTGGGGCTTGGCATCACACATGTAAGTACCTGATCAGTTCATTCTTTTATTTTTATATATCCGCTCAGCCTCTTTGTCACACCTTGTGTAAGGTAGCATACAAGGTTGCCATCTGTGTAACCCCCAAGAACCGTCACTTAATGTCACTTAAACGGATGAATTTGTAGAAATACACAAACAGGTGTACCTTTTTATCTTAATGGCACTCAACACAGAATGTTGCATTATTGCAATAGTTTTTTATATAGTGCCTTTCACATTCTAGCAATATTTATAGAAGGTTTCACTCTTAAAATGGTGTGGTGTTTTTAAATAGTCCTTTTCAGAGTGCATCATCACAAGGGACTAATGTAACCAAGACGAGCAGTCAGGTTGTGATGAATGAAGTTTAGTGCCTTATGAGAGCCATGCTTAAAACTAAAGAGAAGCGCTAAACACGTGCGAGTGACCCTCTAATAACCATCCTTTTGATAAAGGACCGCTTGAAAGGTTAGTGATGTTTAGTTAACTAAAAGTGGTGGGAATTCAGAGCGTGATCTGTCAGTGGGTGCAAAATTGGCTCCAACACACAGGAATTAAAGGGTTATGGTGAGGGCAACCTTTTCAGAATCAGAACATAAATTTGACAAACGCGTGGAGACCATTCAGTCCATCATGCCCGTTTTTGTTTAGCTAACAGCTACAGTAAGTTGTCCCAATATCTCCTCCAGATTCTCCTTACAAGGTTTCTGCCTCGAGTACATGTCTCGCCAGTTTGTTCTAGAGTTTTACAACTCTTTGCATAAAGAAACCCTACCTGCCTTCAGCCGTAAAATGCACTCCTCCCAGCACCCCCACCCTCAATTTCACCAGTGTCCTTGAGTACTTGATTCACCCTTAGGGTGACAAGTTCAGCATTGTTAAAAGTGGTGTCCCTTGGGGCCCAGTGCTGGAGCTGACGCGCTTTTTAAATACACAAAACAATCTGGACAAGAATATCATCAATAAGTCGGTTAAGTTTGCAGATACCACCCAACTACTTGTAGGTACAAGGGCAGATAATGGGCAATCGGTCAAATCATTACAGAGGGGTTTGAGCAGGTTTGTGGCAGATGAAATTTAATGTAATGTATTATGTGTAGGAAGTAAAAATTTTCGGTTTGAAAACACAATGGGAGGTCTGAAACTCGAAAGGACCTTGGGAGTCCTAGTGGGCTCACTAATATACACATCCACACAGTGTAGAGCAGTGATCAAGAACACTAAAGGTTTTACATTGTGTGTAGTGCAAGTCAAAAGCTTTATAACACACCTAGTGAGGCCTTGCCTAGAGTACTGCGTCCAGATTTTGTCTCCGTGTTACTAAAAAGACAAAGCAGCACTAGAGTCCAGAGGAGAGCCACTAGGCTGATTCCAGGACTGAGCTTTGGGGAAAAGACTGCAGCAAACAAATTAGGAGGGGACATGAATATAATGTTTAAAATTTATGAAAGGACTCTGTACAGTGGATCCCACTTATTACTTGAACTTTTTTTTTTTCCTCGTTTTGGGCCAAAAAAACATTTTCTGAAAAGCACACAAACCAATGGTTTCCACATAATAATCAACACCTCTATAACAAACAAGCCGTCCCCCACTGCCCAACCCGCGTAGTAGTGAAACAGGACAAACTTTAAAAATCAATGAACAAACTGGTAACACTAGCTAAGCGGAGGCAAGGTCCGCTCCAAAACGTGGCCATAGGTAGAGCGATTCGAACAGAAGCTGGTGCATGATCGAGGAGGGCCCTGCCCGGCTCCCCACTCCTGATGTCACGCTCCCCCCCTCCCCACAGCCGGTATCTCGAATTTAACACGAATAAATCGCTGCTGCAAGGAGTGATACTTAGCGCAATAAGAGAAGTCGGAAAATCAACCGGAATGTTCAAGCAAATTATAGAAAAAAAAATACCTGATCTTCCATTAAGTAGTTCTCTTGTGAAAAGTAGACACCGACTGATGTCACTTTGTTCCATGAGCCTCTACTGTATGTGAATTTCCATATCTTTGTCTCCTCACTCATAAGCTGAAAGACACTTTCTGGAATAACAGCTTGAAGTAGTTGAGTGGCTGGTAATCCGTAGTGTCCACTAGCACGCTGCGTCATTTGAAGTCTGGTAGCCAGCTTGCCTCCCACAGATCTGTATGTGGGTGGTCCTCCCAGGTGAACGTTGACCGGCTCGTCGGCTACACGTGTTTAGCACTACGATCTGCTGATGCAGGTACTCGACTTTCGTTTTCGATCTTCAGATCACTTGCATCAAGATCGGAGTCCAATAAGTCAGTCCAATTCAGTAAATATACAAAAAGTCGTCCACGGCATGTTTTTACTTTGCACATTCGCTTCGCGTTCTCACCAGATATCGATGCCATTTTAGATGTTTACTTTTCGCTACTCATGCATGCACAGGGATTCGAGGTCAAATCAGCAAAGTTCATTTCCCTTCTAGCAAAGAGTCAAACTATTTTGTAACAGTGAGTTTTGTCAACGTTTTAGAGCGGATTTACCGCCCCCTAACCATGGATGTTGATGTTAGTCCACCTTCACCCATGTGTGTCGACACCAGTCCACTCCCACCTCCAAAGTGTTAACTGTGCATCAGGAACATGGGACAGGGCTGAAAACTTAGGTGCAGATTTTGTACACATGTTTGGCTTTTCTTAATGCAAAGAACTACAGACACTTGGAATAACTGACCAAGTAGAGCAGGACTTTAGAGGCCTTCGCATCCCAACTTGACTTTATTTTGGACAATCGGTGCATAGGATGGAGGACTTTGTTGGGCTGAGTGGCTGGCCTGTGCTTCTCACAGTTGTATTAATCCATTTTGTCGTTCCCCACCCCAGATTGTTGGAATGACTGTTTGCTGTATTTTGCTGCATCAGCTGAAAGAAGAATATGAAGGCATGCGCTAAGGGCGGTGGAGATGCTGTCTCTCATCTGAACACGGACACGTCCATAGATCTTCCCATTGCTTACAAACTGACTACAAAGCAGACTTTTTTTTTTTTTTGTCCCTCCATATAAATTGGTTTCCCTTGGACAGTTTCTAAAGGGTCTTTTATAAAACATAAATGAAGTGACCAGATTCGGCTCCCAAGTGTGGCACTTAGCTGTGTAATGGCATTGTCTTTTAGAAGATTTGTTTTTCTTTAATCACTTTACAGAGTGTGGCTTAAAGGAGATTTTTCACTTTTCTTTAGCCCAAATGTAGCTGACTGGCCGTTTTTTCTCTTTTATTTTAAAACTCTTCTTTTAACGCTTAGCTGTGCCCTCCTCTTGATGATCCTGTGACCCATATCCTGGCCTGTGCTGATGGAGGAAGCTGAAATTCCATCATTATCTCTGCAAGAAATGAGCTGGTGGGGCGGGGGGGACCCATTTTTAGTGTTCCTTGAATCCGCACCAGGCCAAATGCAGACGCTCGGGCGTGTTTGTGGTCCATTCTGCTGTTTCAATCTCCAAATTTGGAAATCTGGAGAAGCAAAAAAAAAAAAAAAACGGCAGTGGAGCAAATCTTGAGCACTTGGGTCATGCGTCTTCAAATAATCTGGCCATATTGAGTAAAATAAAAGATAAACCCTTAATGTTTTCAATTGCTATGCTGGAAATCCTGTTTCCTGTGTCAAGCTGTTATTGTTGAACCAGTCTGTCCATTTTTTTTTTTTTTTTTCTTTTATTAAGTCTGCTCTATCCCGAAGTTATAAACATCTTTCCAGTCCAATAAAGCTGTGAGTGCGATTTCTATTTTGTCTCTCCTCCTTTGCTGACCCTGCAGCCCACCTCGGTCCTCCCTGAGGTTCTGCACTCTGTCTGCTGCCACCACTGACTGTAATTACCTGAGTGAAGCCAAGAACAGGCAACAAGAGCGTAAGCGTACGGCTGATCAGGAGGATTCCGATGCCAGAGTAGCACCGACTTCTCTGCACATCTAGCTGAGGTACATTTGGCCAACAATTTATAGTAAAACGGCCACCAACGGGAATAAGGGAGGCTGATGTCTGTGGGGGTCCATACTGCACCAACTGAAAGTGGATGGGGTAGGGCACAACGTAAAATACATTGTCTAGTGAGTTAGGTTGTGCCCGGGTATAGGAATGGCCACTTGATGAAGCAAGAAAATTTGTGGTGCCAAGCAGGAGAGACCCACAAGGCATAAAAGAAATGCTCTTCAGTGTGCTTCCCATTAAACAGCTAAGGTTTGTGGTGCTGGTGTGCCAATGTCCCAGTGGTAGCAGACCTCTGTCCGGTGGGTTGCTCTCATCTGGGAGGCGCAGAAGGGATGGGGGGGGTCAGTTCCTCTCACTGGGTGACTTCTTGGCACTGTGAGGAAAAGAAGATGACGGTGAGCGACTGCACTCCCCCTCATCCTGAAGCGTTATCACAAACCTTGACAAAGCCTGCGAGGAGGTCCTCCGATGTGCCTGCAAGACAAGGTACAGTACATCTCATTAGTGAACAGAAAGTCTCTTTAATGCCAAAATGAAAGCCACTAAAGTTATTACAGGTCAAATACCGCAGTGACAATTTTCAGAATAATGGCTACTTTTTTGTTGGGCTGGACAAACTTTCATACAGCATCTTGTTAGAGTTATACATTTCATTAAAATTGAATTCTGTTTCAGTGGAATTCATGTTTTTAACCAAAAATGGCCACCGTTACTAATGCATTGCAAAAATACTTTGGACTGCACCTGCACTTCCGCCAAATCCTGAAATGAGAGAGAGTTGCTTGTCCAACCAAAGGAAAGTGACCGTCTGTTAACTTTCCAGTCTCGGCGTAAGTGTAGGAGAGACATCACTCCACACACTCGGCCGAATGCTGCATCCACTTAGGTAGTTATGTTGTGTGTGGATACCGTACTGTTAGTTTTTCATCGCGCTTCTCAGTTTTCTTTGCAATGAACAAAAAAAAAAGTGAGAAAGGGCGTCCATTTACACTAAAAGAAATAAAAATGAACAATACTGGCAGAAGTTGATTCTGGAATGAAGAAAAATGTCGTACCTTCAACACTGTAGAAAAACAAATTGACAAGATCAGGCATTGGGATCTGAATGGGGAAAAAATGTAGAAGTGCGTTTGGATTTCTATTAAAAAAAAAAAATTCATTTTCAAATAAAACTTTTTTGCAGTTTAAGACGTTTTTTTTTGGTTATGTGGGTATTGTCGAGTTTTGGTCACAAAGTTAGTTGCACAGGAGGCAGAAAGGTGAGTCCAGGCAGGGTGTTAAACGTTGTAAAGGTTGTATGTCAAGCATGTTACATGGTAAGACTCAGCAGAGCAGCTGTTAGAGATGGCAAATCACTGGCGACCCCCCAGTCATGATGTTATACGTATTTTTCCTCATATTTTTATGGTCCCATGAATTTCATTCCAACAGGACTCCACCTGTACAAATATAGAAACCGAAACAATTGATTTAAGAATTCCCCCCTTTTAGTCCACCTCTGGCAGCCTTGACAGACTCGACTGCTCCAACTCTCTCCGCTTTGCAGGGCTGACGATCCTGAGTGAGCAGCCTTTACGACGACCAGCCACAA
Organism: Erpetoichthys calabaricus; assembly: GCF_900747795.2. Taxonomy (NCBI): domain Eukaryota; kingdom Metazoa; phylum Chordata; class Cladistia; order Polypteriformes; family Polypteridae; genus Erpetoichthys; species Erpetoichthys calabaricus. Next base: position 38,786,841 of record NC_041401.2, read on the forward strand.
ATTCTCAATTGGACTGACATCTCTGCCCAAGAGATGCAAGTGGGGCCCTACTCTTTGGGAAATTGCTAAAATGCTTCTCCTATTCCCAAGTTAGGAATCTACAAACTTCAGCGGGAGTTAGGAGAGCTGATGAGCTGTGCTCACTTGGTAAGAGCTGCCAGAAGATGGCTTTGAGGTGGAGATCAGCTTGAATATCCCGGGATTGGCTGAATGTTTTGGAAATGCTGGGCACCAATGAACTCGTAAAAATATATCGAGTTGACAGCGGTGGAATCATTATTACAAATGCTGTATGTTTTATGATTAGTACATCATCATCAATCAAAGGCAGGATCACTGTATTAACACGCAGCTGGTCATGGATGCAAACCAGCATCGTTCTGTGAAGGCAGGCTGGGCTTAATGGGTGACTGATGGCAAAATGAACTCTGCATTCTACAAACCTCTGGAACAATGAAGTGCCACTTTAGAAGCCTGGGAGGGCTCAGGAAGGCAGCGGAGACTCGCAAAATATAAGTGGGGTGTGATGGTTGGATGCATGATGCATTGTTTGTTCACAGAAGATGATCGGGATCACCACTTGCAGCAATAGCTGTAGTTATTTTTAGTACAAGTTATGTTATGAGGCGTTTTCTGTGATCATAATGGCAGGAAGGCGACTGTTCTCCAAGAATGGCTGTGGCTCGTTCTTTGTTAATTAAACTGGCTTATGTCTCATTTGGGGGGGGTGTGTGTCTTGGTCTCCCCATCTTGGTACTCATTACATTACAGAATATGGCAACAATTGCGTGCAGCCTAGCGCGATATCCTACCTTATGTTTTTTCTTCTTTTACTGTAGTTAGAGTTAGGAAGCTATGAAATGTCACAATTATCACTTTGTGGCAGGGGGAGCCATATATCATGACATCAGTTTAAAGCACAAACTTGTACTGCTGAGTAGGATGCTTCATTACTACTCCTGTGTTCCTCCGAGGTAGGACTAATTCTTATCCTAGACTAACTTTTAGGGCAGTTACTAGAAGCAATGCGCAGACACTTGATAAACACCGGCCAATCCCAGACATTAATGTTGCTTTAAAGTCATCCCCATGTCGTTGTAGCTTTATGCTTGGGGTCTTTGTCTTGCTGGAAAACCAATCTTCTCCCAAAGTGTGGACTGCACCAAGTTCTCCTTCAGGATTTCCCTGCAATCATTTAACCTCTACAAGCCTTCCAGGAGGGCCTGCTGCTGATACCACAGTGCTTCATGGTGGGGATGGCGTGTTTGATAATGTACAGCATTCAAGTACAGTATAGTCTGCCTGAAAAGCTCAACTTGAAAACAACCCCCATTAGTCATGTCACATCGTCCACACGAGTTAACGGTTTACTTGTCATGGATGTTTTGATATGGTTTGCTGTTGAACTGCAATGGCCCCCTACTGTGACTGTTGAATCATAAACTTTCTTACATCCTTTTTACATGAAAACATGAGGTTAAAATTTTTTGGCAGCCCCTATAAAACACCTGTTAAGTAACATTTAACAAAATATCATGTTTGGGTGGAATACTCCTTGAAAATGGGGAAAGTGTACCCAGGAACCACCACAATGTAATGACTGAACATTCGAGCCAACATCTTCACATGGTTAGGGGTGTGTGGCCATATTGGACACCAGACTGGTACCATCAATGGTCCACTGCAGGGCACACGCTCCGCACTGGCAGATTTGCAGTGGTGTACAATTCATATTGAGGGAGATCGCATTTTCCACTGCTCAGCAGGCAGTTACCACTGGCGTAATGGCTTATTTGTGTCCTGTCATTCAGATCTTATTCTAAATATTATTTCTGGTACCACTTTGGATGAAATTGCTTGCTCATTCTAATTCATTGAAACAATTAATTCAAATGTCTAGATCAGGGGTGTCCAACTCCAGTCCTGGAGTGCCGCAGTGGCTGCAGGTTTTCATTCTAACCATCTTCTTCATTAGTTTTTGCTAATTAACTTCTTTTGCCTTAATTTTAATTAACTTGATTCAGGCCCCTTAGTTGTTTCTTTTTCTTTAATTAGCTGCCAAAAAATGAGACACAAAACAGGGTGCCACATGACCAGCTCAGCTGTGCCCATCACACAATATCTGAAAATAAAGAAAGGTGAAGGTCTCATAAGGTTGATCTCTCAGGTCCCCAAAACATTTTGACAATGTTCTTAGAAAAAAGAGAAACAGTTATGGAAATGTCTGCTGTGTCAGACTGAGAGCAGCAACAAGCCATAGAATTAAATAACGAGTTTAATTAACAGCAAGAATTATATTTTCATTAAGAGACTGGTTGGAGTTTGAAGGCCCAATTTAGCTGGTCAACTGTTGACTTGTTTCACATTTGATTTCTGTTTGGCTGTCATTTAATGAAGAAAAGAATGAATTCAGAGCACTGAATCCTTAAAAAACAGGGCTATTAAAATGAAGGGAAAAAGAAGTTAATTAGCGGTGAAAACTGGTCACTGATTAGGAAAAGGGTTAGAATGAAAACCTGCAGCCACTGCGGCCCTCCAGGCCAGTAGTTGGCCACCCCTTGTCTAGATGGTTTGAACCAGAATTCACTCCACAGCCTTCAGGATTCAGCAGGGCATCACTGATGGTACCCTTTTTTTAAAGTCCTCTGCTAAAGCGAACGGCCACTGCTCTTGAGCAAGCTGGGGCTCCTCCTGGTTCATTTGCCAGATTTCAACAACGAAACAATCAAAACCCCCAAGGCCTATCCAAGATTTGCATGCATAAGCATTCTGTTTAATTACTTCTGGGACATCTGAAGTGAGGGTATCTTGAAGTTCTATATATCAAGAGAAGTGGCCAGGAACACATTCTTTATAATTAACAAAAGGTCTAATGGGTTCATCTATCCATTTTCAAACTTGTGGAGCCTGGGCAGCGACTACCAGCTGGCAGTGCTCATCCTGGTAGCATTGGATGGAGCACCAGTCTGTCACATGGTCCACACGGAGCACAGTTTACTAATTACCAGTGACATGCACATTTTTGGAATATGGGAGGAAAGTAAGATTGCCTGGTGAAAACCTCACACAGACGGACATCAAGAGAACACACAAACCCCACACAGGATCCTGGGAGTCATGATATCAATTAGCTGAACTGGGAAATAGCCAGCAAAGTAGTCACCGAGTGTGAAACCAGTACATGGATATGCAGTGGAATCCACAGCAAACTAGATTGTTCAAACAGATTTTCCATACAATTGTTTCTTTATTAAAATACAAGTTTAAAAAATCGTATTAAAATTAAACACAAACATGTATAAAACAGACTACTTACACAAATGCTCTAATTTTCCAGCTGTTAAGAAGATCGGTTAATAAATATCATCTTTTCAAGTCTGATTTTATTGTCCTTTGTAAATTAGCTATACTGGCATCCAGTGCAGCAAGTCCGTTTCTGAAGTCCTGCTCGTCACGAGTATTAAACGTCGTTGCAGATCCCATACTCCAGTCAGACTTGGCACAATCGAATTCCATGACTGAACGAGCAGAGTTAATAATGGATGCCGTACTTCTATACTTTGGTCCTTGGTTTATTGTTTGTAAAGCAGAGTTCGGAAAGTATTTTTTTACCAGGTGGTCTTTAGTGTCTGTTATTTTCTCTTCTTCACTAGTTCTGGTACCAAGTGATTCAGCAAGTGTATTGAATTTCTCAAAATTGGACAAAACTACAGGATTATTTGACCTTTGTAGATTTATAAATGCACTCGGTGAGGTCTTGCCATCGTTTTGAGGCTGCCTATCTAAAGCACCGCTGTTACAATCAATTGTTTTTCGACCAGACGATGTGGTTGATGCTTTCATTGCTGCGTCATTTGTTAGCTTTGCAGTACTAAAAACTGGAAGATGTGCTGCCTCATGAACCTTCCCTTGTTCATTCAAAGAAACACTACCCTTATGTTCAAACTCTGAAAGAAATTTGGAAGTAAACTCTTGACTTGGTGACCTTCTGGCTGTTAAAACTGCAAAATCATTTTCCTTTGAATTTGAAAGTGAGGGTTTAAAACCATGATTATAATTTTCTAGTGACACTACGTCTAATTTGTCTGAGAAGCCCTCATCGGTTTGTAAAGAACTATGATGCTCCACCATCAATGTGTCAAAGTATTTTTTAACCATGCCTCTCACAGGATTTAAAGCAGGGTCTTCTATGGGCTGACTTTCAAATTGTTCCAGGAGCGTCTGGGTGAGACGTGAGGCTGTTTTCAGTTTGTTGTTGTCCACACCAAGTTCTGAAATGAGCCTGACCATGCTTTCCTGTACATTCCTGTGAAAACAGACAGCAATTTCAATTAAAAGAAGGGTGACACACACACAGCAAAAATACTCAAGAGATTTATGGTGCTTCAATATAAAAATTAGAAACATTAATAGTAAAAGAATAGGTTTTGGTAATTTGTAACTCCATATTTTTCACACTTGTTGTACATATTCATATGCTGCAGAAAGTTGTGTTGTTAAGCAAAGCTGTATTTATTTAAATTATAATAAAAAATATGAATTTAAATATTTTAAAAAGTCACGCTTAGTTTACAGTCAATAGCAGTGAGACACCATAAGAAATTTAATACAAAAGCATAAAATCCATCAAATTCATCCATTTTGAACTGGCAAACATTTCAGTCTTGCAAATAATGCCTTCAGTATTTTGGTGATATTTGTATTAAAACAACATTTGAAATAATTTTTAAACACAGATTCTTGGCACCATCCTTTCAGACAGTAGGACACACACTCTTACTGCTGTTGGCAGTTACTGATGTGGGTGAAGTTTTCATTGAAACAGCAGCCCATGAAAAGGTTTCAGTGTCACCACCTGAAGTGCTGTGGGCTAGAATATCATGAATAACCCGAATGCTAAACAGGCTCTTTTACTGTTTATAATTACAGCTAATCTTTCAGCTAAGTGCACATACCTTGGCTATGGGAAAAAAAAGACAAAAAAAGGGAAATTTCTATAGTTTTCACTGTTGGCAAAGCATGATGGCAACTTGAGCATTTTCAAAGTAAAATCTCAGTCACCGAAACCGTGAAGGTAAAAGTTTCTTACGTGGGTAGATAAGGTGAACTGGGAAACCAGAGTTGTTTAATAAAAGTGTAAGATCCTCACACATATAAATTACATTTTTGTGAAAACAATGTGGATAAGCACTTTTCCGATATATATGTAACCTCAAGACATGAATCAGTATGTAGGAACATTTTTGGGTTCAGAGTGGGCATATTTTCTGGGTTTTTATGACTTTTATTTCACATTTCTTCTAGCACCCCATTGGCTGCAGCTGCCAGTAGCGGCGTGGCTTGGTGGGGGGATGGACAGTGCAATGTAAGTTATATGGGGCAAATTAATTTTGCCACAATTGTGGAAGAAAATAACTTGGATTTTAATAACACCAAACCTACCCCCATATTGAGAAAAGTTCATCTTCATTCCTAATATTGTGAGCCTCTTCAGTACGCGAGCAACTCTCCACTCTAGTGTTTAGATCTGGACTGTGCATGTGCCCAAAACATTAACATTTATATGTTACTTACATAAAAGCCAGATCGAATGTTATTTACCTTGATTTATTTACTTACTTCCTACAGCGTAAAGTCACAAGTAGACTGCAGAGCTTCCCGTGTACATATACAAAGTACAGCGACGGCAAAAGTGTGATGTGCATTCTTTCTCCGATGTAGAACCGTCGTCATCATCTGAGTTCACCCGTTATAGCGCGTCTTTATGTGAAGACAGCAGTGTCAGATGGGGGGGGGGGGGGGGGAAAGTGAATGCGACTGAGAGAATAAAACTGAATAAAAAAAAAAAACAAAGCTAACCTTTACAAGTATCATACATTTACACCAGCTGTTACAGACTGAAATCAAATGTATGTTTTTATTCTAAAATAGTAAGAATAAGAGCAGCTCACTTCTCAAAACGGACTCGTCTGTGGTCAAACTCATGAAGTTTTGATTACCAGTCAACAGTTGATACCGTTGCGCCACCGAATCGGTCGTATCAAAAGGGTGTCAATGTCACACCCTAACGCGGGTTCTTTTTCTGCAGTTATATTCTTGAACAGAAGTGCACTTGTTCTGTTATATTTGTACCTTCTGTGAAAGTGTTTATTTGATATTTGGACTTCAGGCTTCACACATTATACACTTCATGTCTACATTTTGTCAGTTATTACTAAAACATGAAAAACATTTCTGTTTTAACAATGTGTTTACATAGATTGTTGTAGACACGAAATACACATGAAATGCATGTGTTCCAAATAATGATCTAGTATTTATAAAAGGTGTAATTTTGCTTGACTTCTCACTCTATACAACTCTAAGCAACTGACACGCAGGTAAACAGACTTGAGCTGAGAAAACTGTGCGGCGGTGGGGGGGGGGGGGAATGTGATAGTAGGCTGCTTGCTGCTTATTGACACATTTACAGGACAAGAGACAATGATGGAGAGGTGCGAAGAGATTTAAGGTGGGATGGATCTACGATTTTTTTCGTAGGCTTTGGTAATTCTAGTGTTAAAGATCTCAGACATGGATCCAACCCCAAAAAAACGTTTCCAACATGGTCTTCTTTCATGAGGGTAAACCCCACTGTCTTTTGGGGTTTCCTGAAAATGCCACGTTTTACTTCAATGATATTCTCAATTTAGGTCAACATATTTGCCAACTTTACTGAGAGCAGCCTATGCAACATCTCACCTTCCCTTTACTAGTTGTCAAGAAGGTTTTCAAGAAACCTCCTTCTCCATGCTCTCACCAAATTTCTCTCACAAGTGGGCCTTCACTTTGACCACTGCTGCAGATGCTACCTTTTGGCCTGCTTGCACTTTTCAGTCATCCTGGGGGACTCTCCTGCTAACACTGCACAGAAAGCCTCTTCAACCCAACAGCTTATCACTGATATCCATCTAAACATCAGACACCAAGACAGCCATTTTAATCTCCTTAGTGCTAGACCCAAGCGTCACTCAGGCTGTGAAGACAGTGTTAAAAGCGTTAGTCCCGAGTGTCACTCGGGCAACTGTTTAGACGTATCTTGCGTAAGCGTTAGAAAAGAAGGATTTCTCGTGCTGTAAAAGTGCTAACACCGTTAGTCCCGAGCATTACTTGGGCAATGGTATAGGCGTGTCTTATGTAAACATCAGGCCTGAGCGTTACCCAGGCAAGTGGTGTAGATGTGTCTTCTCCTAATCTCATAAGCATCTCATAAGAAATGTTTTTCAGCAGCCCAGGTATGGCATGCTCTTGACAGTAATACGAACAGTGATTTTGAAGACTCGCTCATTACCAGTGGTGATGAAGTGAATCTGTCTTCAGGCAGTGAAAAAACAGACAGTGAAACTGAAAGCATTTCTGATTAATCTGAAAGTGACGCTCATGTTTAGGTTTCTTTTGTCACTGCTTTAAATAAACCAGCATCATCTTGTTTTGATTTAGTGAAACAGCCAGGAATAAAAGTGAATGTTGATAGCCAAGATCCATTTACTTACTTGAAGTCATTTCTTTATAACGACATGATCGAAAGAACTGTTGAGACAAACCGTTATGCAGTATATAACAGTTCTTCTGTTCAAAGATATACTACAAAAAAACATTTTTTGGTAGTATATACAGTACTAGCAAAATACCCGCGCTTCGCAGCGGAGAAGTAGTGTGTTAAAGAAGTTATGAAAAAGAAAAGGAAACATTTTAAAAATAACGTAACATGATTGTCAATGTAATTGTCGTGGGCTTATTTTAGCATTGAGAGTAAATTTGGTGATTGTAAAGAGTTTAATTTATGATTGCAAATGTTGTGTATGAGAAATGCACATTTTTAGGCAGGGAGCCAGCCACGTGGTAGTTGCGCGGACAGTGGCCATGCGGAAAAAGGAAGGGGGACCAGGGGTGGCCCTTGTGCGTTTCTGCCATGAAATAAATAGTCTGTTAACAGAAATAAGGAATGAAACCGCCAAAAGGAGAGGTCAGTTCCAAAAGTTCCTTGCTGCATAATGGTGAGAACCGCCAAAAAGAAGACGCTATTTTCGAACGTTTGTTACTGGGCATGGCATGTAATGAAACATACTTAACGTTTGTAAGTACAGTGTAAAGGATGAGCATGGGAAATTTGGGCTTCCTACGTATATTGGAAGTCACAGAAATAGTGAAGAGGGGTTTCCCCTATCTACAGTGCATCCGGAAAGTATTCACAGCGCATCACTTTTTCCACATTTTGTTATGTTACAGCGTTATTCCAAAATGGATTAAATTCATTTTTTTCCTCACAATTCTACACACAACACCCCATAATGACAACATGAAAAAAGTTTACTTGAGGTTTTTGCAAATTTATTAAAAATAAAAAAAACTGAGAAATCCCATGTACATAAGTATTCACAGCCTTTGCTCAATACTTTGTCGATGCACCTTTGGCAGCAATTACAGCCTCAAGTCTTTTTGAATATGATGCCACAAACTTGGCACACCTATCCTTGGCCAGTTTCACCCATTCCTCTTTACAGCACCTCTCAAGCTCCATCAGGTTGGATGGGAAGCATCGGTGCACAGCCATTTTAAGATCTCTCCAGAGATGTTCGATCGGATTCAAGTCTGGGCTCTGACTGGGCCACTCAAGGACATTCACAGAGTTGTCCTGAAGCCACTCCTTTGATATCTTGGCTATGTGCTTAGGGTCGTTGTCCTGCTGAAAGATGAACCGTCGCCCCAGTCTGAGGTCAAGAGCACTCTGGAGCAGGTTTTCATCCAGGATGTCTCTGTACATTGCTGCAGTCATCTTTCCCTTTATCCTGACTAGTCTCCCAGTCCCTGCCGCTGAAAAACATCCCCACAGCATGATGCTGCCACCACCATGCTTCACTGTAGCGATGGTATTGGCCTGGTGATAAGTGGTGCCTGGTTTCCTCCAAATGTGACACCTGGCATTCACACCAAAGAGTTCAATCTTTGTCTCATCAGACCAGAGAATTTTCTTTCTCATGGTCTGAGAGTCCTTCAGGTGCATTTTGGCAAACTCCAGGCGGGCTGCCATGTGCCTTTTACTAAGGAGTGGCTTCCGTCTGGCCACTCTACCATACAGGCCTGATTGGTGGATTGCTGCAGAGATGGTTGTCCTTCTGGAAGGTTCTCCTCTCTTCACAGAGGACCTTTGGAGCTCTGACAGAGTGACCATCGGGTTCTTGGTCACCTCCCTGATTAAGGCCCTTCTCCACTGATCGCTCAGTTTAGATTGCCGGCCAGCTGTAAGAAGAGTCCTGGTGGTTTCCAACTTCTTCCACTTACGGATGATGGAGGCCACTGTACTCATTGGGACCTTCAAAGCAGCAGAAATTTTTCTGTAACCTTCCCCAGATTTGTGCCTTGAGACAATCCTGTCTCGGAGGTCTACAGACAATTCCTTTGACTTCATGCTTGTATGTGCTCTGACATGAACTGTCAACTGTGGGACCTTATATAGACAGGTGTGTGCCTTTTCAAATCATGTCCAGTCAACTGAATTTACCACAGGTGGACTCCAATTAAGCTGCAGAAACATCTCAAGGATGATCAGGGGAAACAGGATGCACCTGAGCTCAATTTTTAGCTTCATGGCAAAGGCTGTGAATACTTATGTACATGTGCTTTCTCAATTTTTTTATTTTTAATAAATTTGCAAAAACCTCAAGTAAACTTTTTCACGTTGTCATTATGTGGGGTTGTGTGTAGAATTCTGAGGAAAAAAATTAATTTAATCCATTTTGGAATAAGGCTGTAACATAACAAAATATGGAAAAAGTGATGCGCTGTGAATACTTTCCGGATGCACTGTATATATACAGTTTAGGGGGTACACCCATTTCCCCTTCTTGGGTATTGCAATAGGACATGAAACATAACTAACTTTTGTAAGTACACCGCGAGGAATGAGCACACAAAATTTCCCACCTATATGGAATTAGTGATGAGTCAGTGAGGGCTATGCCTTTTATATGTATAGATTAGCATCATTATTCATTTCATATTATTAATCATTATTATTATTAGTATCATTATACTTTCTACACTTTTGACTTTCTACTTCTAAAATTACAAAGTACAAACGCATTTTTGCACATTTTACAGTAGAAAGAGTAGATTTAATAAAAATGTCATTTTTCAAGCCAAAAAATGCAATGCTTTTTTTATGTTTTTATAAGAACAATGAGGAGGTTAAAGTAAATTTAATTTGTAGAGTGTTAATATTTCATGTTTTCAGGATATACTCAATAATTTACATGTTGCTATTGCAGCAAACAGTGCTAAAAGTAGTTAATTTCTCAAAAACATGGAGTTTCTTTGCCTGCACTGGGGGAAATCCTGGAAAAAATGTAACTTGTATGACCTCTAGTGGCAGAAACATTATTTCTGAATTACACTGTAACAACGTTGAAGCTAATATGAAAATGTAGTTGTGCACAGGTGCCAGAAACACACAATTAAGATTAGGTTGTGACTATTCACATTTTCAGAATGTCATGGACATATATCATTTACACATCAACTCTGTGTATATTGTATAAGATAGGCAGATAGAAGAAACTAGCTTAAACCTCTTCTGGAAAGGTTTCCTGAAAATGCAGGCAAAATACTTAAAGCTGTTTAACGTGAGAAAAGAAAAAAAATATATCACAGACATTAGGTTGGGTGCATACACCGACAGCGCATTACTTCACCCACTACACAATGACAGACACTAGATTTAAAAACAAATTACCTTGTCAATTCATGTAGTCTAGTAACTTCTGCATCCCGCTGTTGAAGATTCAATTTCAAAACTTGGTTTTCCTTCTCAGAGGTTTCTAACTGAAACTGGATATCCTTCATTTTTGATAGTGCTTCTTCTATATCTTAAAACCAATTAACAAAATATAAGACTTCGGGCGTGTAAAACCGTAATATAAAAATCAGATCCATGAAATAAAACCCAAAATAATGTAAAATGTTGAGTGAGGATTTCTCTGGGAAATTTTCCCTTGCCCAGACGCGGGTCACCGGGGCCCCCCTCTGGAGCCAGGCCTGGAGGTGGGGCTCGATGGCGAGCGCCTGGTGGCCGGGCCTGCACCCATGGGGCTCAGCCAGGCACAGCCCGAAGAGGCAACATGGGTCCCCCTTCCCATGGGCTCACCACCTAGGAGGTCGGGTGCAGTGTGAGATGGGTGGTGGCTGAAGGCGGGGACCTTGGCGGTCCGATCCTCGGCTACAGAAGCTGGCTCTTGGGACGTGGAATGTCACCTCTCTGAAGGGGAAGGAGCCTGAGCTAGTGCGCAAGGTCGAGAGGTTCCGGGCTAGATATAGTCGGGCTCACCTCGCGCACAGCTTGGACTCTGGAACCAATCTCCTTGAGAGGGGCTGGACTCTCTACCACTCTGGAGTTGCCCCCGGTGAGAGGCACCGAGCGGGTGTGGGCATACTTATTGCCACCCGACTTGGAGCCTGTTCATTGGGGTTTACCACGGTGGACGAGAGGGTAGCCTCCCTCTGCCTTCGGGTGGGGGGGATGGGGCCTAACTGTTGTTCGTGCGTATGCGCCGAAAAGCAGTTTGGAGTACCCACCCTTTTTGGAGTCCCTGGAGGGGGTGCTAGAGGGCATACCTTCTGGAGACTCCCTCGTTCTGCTGGGAGACGTCAATGCTCACGTGGGCAATGACAGTGAGACCTGGAAGGGCGTGATTGGGAGGAATGGCCCCCCCGATCTGAACCCAAGCAGTGTTTTGTTATTGGACTTCTGTGCTCGTCACGGATTGTCCATAACAAACACTTTTTGTTATTGGACTTCTGTGCTCGTCACGGATTGTCCATAACAAACACTATGTTCAAGCATAGGGGTGTTCATATGTGCACTTGGCACCAGGACACCCTAGGCCTCAGTTCGATGATCAACTTTGTGGTCGTGTCGTCGGACCTGTGGTCACATGTCTTGGACACCCGGGTGAAGAGAGGGGCGGAGCTGTCAACTGATCACCACCTGGTGGTGAGTAGGCTTCGATGGTGGGGGAGGATGCCGGTCAGGCCTGGTAGGCCCAAACATGTTGTGAGGGTCTGCTGGGAACATCTGGCAGAGTCCCCTGTCAGAAGTAGCTTCAACTCCCACCTCCAGCAGAACTTCGACCACATCCCGAGGGAGGTGGGGGACATTGAGTCCGAATGGGCCATGTTCCGTGCCTCTATTGTTGAGGCGGCTGACCGGAGCTGTGGCCGTCTCAGAAGGGAGAAGTAGTGCAGTGTCAACACTGTATATGGTGGGGATGGTGCACAGCTGACCTCGACTCGAAACATTGTGGGTCGGTGGGGGGAGTACTTCGAAGACCTTCTCAATCCCACTAACATGCCTTCCAATGAGGAAGCAGAGCCTGGGGACTCAGAGGTGGGCTCCCCCATCTCTGGGACTGAGGTCACCGAGGTGGTCAAAAAACTCCTTGGTGGCAGGGCCCCGGGGGTGGATGAGATACGCCTGGAGTTCCTCAAGGCTCTGGATGTTGTAGGACTGTCCTGGTTGACAGGCCTCTGCAACATAGCATGGACAGCGCCTCTGGATTGGCAGACTGGGGTGGTGGTCCCCCTCTTTGTAGTTGGAACACACCCTCCGGTCCCCCTTCTTAGAGGGATCACACTCCTCAGCCTCCCTGGAAAAGTCTGTTCGGGGGTCCTGGAGAGGAGGGTCCGTCGGATAGTCGAACCTCGTATTCAGGAAGAACAGTGTGGTTTTCGTCCTGGTCGCAGAACAGTGGACCAGCTCTAGCAGGGTCCTGGAGGGTGCATGGGAGTTTGCCCAACCAGTCTACATGTGTTTTGTGGACTTGGAAAAGGTGTTCGACCGTGTCCCTCGGGGAATCCTGTGGGGGGTACTCGAGAGTTTGGGGTACCGGACCCCCTGATAAGGGCTGTTTGGCCCCTGTACGATCGGTGTCAGAGGTTGGTCCGCATTGCCGGCAGCAAGTCGAACCCATTTCCAGTGAGAGTTGGACTCCACCAGGGCTGCCCCTTGTCACAGATTCTGTTCAGAACTTTTATGGACAGAATTTCTAGGCGCAGCCAGGGCATTGAGGGGGTCCGGTTTGGTGGACTCAGGATTGGGTCACTGCTTTTTGCAGATGATGCTGTCCTGTTTGCTTCATCAGGCCGTGATCTTCAGCGCTCTCTGGATCGGTTCGCAGCGGAGTGTGAAGCGGCTGGGATGGGAATCAGCACCTCCAAATCCGAGACCATGGTCCTCAGCCGAAAAAGGGTAGAATGCCCTCTCAGGGTTGGGAGCGAGATCCTGCCAAGTATCTTTGGATCTTGTTCACGAGTGAGGGAAGAATAGAGCAGGAGATCAGCAGGCGGATCAGTGCGGCATCCGCATCGGTCTGTCGTGATGAAAATGAAGCTGAGCTGCAAGGCAAAGCTCTCAATTTACCAATCGATCTACGTTCCTACCCTCACCTATGGTCATGAGCTATGGGTAGTGACCGAAAGAACGAGATCGCGAATACAAGCGGCTGAAGTGAGTTTCCTCCGTAGTGTGTCTGGGCTTTCCCTTAAAGATAGGGTGAGAAGCTCAGTCATCCGGGAGGGGCTCAGAGTAGAGCCACTGCTCCTCCGCATCGAGAGGAGTCAGATGAGGTGGCTCGGGCATCTGATCAGGATGCCTCCAGGATGCCTCCATGGTGAGGTGTTCCGGGCACGTCTAACCGGGAGGAGGCCCCGTGGAAGACCCAGGACACACTGGAGAGACTATGTCTCTCGGCTGGCCTGGGAACGCCTTGGGATTCTACGGGAAGAGCTAGAAGAAGTGGCCGGGAAGAGGGAAGTCTGGGCATCTCTGCTCAAGCTGCTGCCCCAGCGACCCAATCTTGGATAAGCGGAAGAGGATGGATAGATGGATTTCTCTGATTATTAAAAAATGGACTAATAGCAGGAGGCAATACACGAATCACCTTTGATAGCATTTTTTACCTTTTAAACTCCATTAGCAACTACCAGGATATTCAGTCATTGCACACAATTAAAAATATCATTGCCAAGAGACCTAGCAAACTAAAAATCAGACATACTCCCATTTTCAACTTGAGAGCTCCAGGGCAGAAATTTTAAACAGCAGCAAAACAATGTTGTCCTACTTTCCTTTCAGGAAACGAATCTGCAGCAAATATCATGCAGGTCATCAAGCTCAACTGCAATCTGACTTTTTAACTCTGGGTAATGTAAGCCTGTGAGCATGCATAACCAATGCCACGCAAATTAAATTTCACATGAACTGGAAAGTTGCTTTCTGTAAGAATTTTGTACTACTTGTGTTCTTTACAAGGCAAGCTGATAGATAGCTCCTTTGCATACTGTGATTAGATAAACTAGCACATTGAAGACCAGCGCTAAATTTAAAATTTATGCAGACTTTCAAGTTCCATGTGGATGTATTTTTGAGTTTGTATTCGGTTTTAAGTGGAGCTTCCCAAGCAGACTTAAATTGCAAAGACATGGTTGCGATATTGACTATTATCTCTAAACTGGCTCAGTTTGAATAAGCTTATGATGTGTTTGTTTAGGCAAGAGCTTGGAAGCACTGCCACTGGTGTCTGAACTAGAGTTACAAAGTTTTAGAAAAGCACGACTAGTAAGGTACTGCTAAGGAGGTAAAATGACAATCATAATATGGATGTATTGTTTTATATAGGAAAGTAAATTCTACAGTCTAAAAATTTAGAGTAATAAAATATGTGTACTGATCACAGATACATTGTGTTGTGTTTTTATAACAAATACTACTCTATGCACATCGGAATGGAAAATCAAGTTGCTTAAAATGACAAAGGTACATTAGAGTCAGGATCATTACTGCGAAATATAGATAACTAGAAGTAAACTCAGGCTTTAAAAATGATCACACATGTGTAACCTGGAAATACTTGCTACTATGTTTTGTGTAATAAAATAAAAATAGCTTTTGGTTATTTTATCTATGGTAATATTGCAGTGCAAATGTATTAACCTTTGAAACTATTATGGGGGATTTCTTGAAACCATTACTCCATTAAGTACAGTAAAACCTACATTTCTCTGTTAACCTTCGGGGGGTCGCTGGGGGAGGAAACCACGCCAGCATCTACCCATTACTGTACCACTATTGTTGTGTGGTACGCTGCGAGTTTTGCACATTGAAACAACCTTCCCTTGTGCTAGCTCATAGTGTTCTTCCTCAGCTCCAGTGTCAGTTACGTACCTTCAGTTTTAATAGCGTTTCAGAGCTTTTCTCTTTTATTATAATTAATCTACTATACATTGTTATGGCTAATACAAATAACTGTGTGGTGTTGGAATTGTCACAAAAAACAAATTATGAAACGCTTACAAAACAGCAAAAGTGCTTCACATTATGGAGTAGGAAGAACAACAGTGAACGATACAAAGCGTGATGCCAACAAAATTGAAAAACGTGTTGAAAATGGAAACCACTGACAGTAATGTTAATGTATTAATATTAATGTTCTCCTGTAATTTCTGTTATATTATGATTTGTTAATATATTGTGACATGCTTGCAGCTTGTGATGTGCTGTTGGGAAGAGAAAGTGTGTAATGAAAGCTGTAAATAATGGACCTGGGTGAAGGGCTTCTGTTCTGTGAGGGGTGAACACGCCTCTTAGGAGACGAGTGACAGGAGAGTTTAGGAGAAAAGGAAAGGTGTGGCAGAAGGAAGTTTTGAGTAAGGAGTCTGGAGACAATAAGCAGGAGTGTTTGTGGTATAGAGAAAAAAGGAACATGAACGGCAGGAGATAAACTGTTAACTGGTGGGATAGCTTTCTTTTATTGTTTTGGAGGTGTGCTCCATAACCCAGATAATGAAGTGTAAGACAGGGCACCGTTGGTTATGAAATGAAGATTTCAAGTAAAATGCAGAAAACTCCAGTACCTCTGAGTTGTGTTTCCTTATTACGCTGGTCGTTACAACATTAATTAATCTTGTTAATACTCGATTATATATTGTATTGTAAATAAATGATTATTCGCTAATATATAGTATATCATTTTTAAAGTAGCTGTTCTGTTATCCGTCTTTTATCTGTCACGGCCTAGGTCCCGACCCCTAATGGATAATCAAGGTTTTACTGTAGTTGTAATTAATAAAAACAGAAAAGTGTTTCCTGTGACTATATATATTCACACATACACCAAATAAACATTACCTGTTTTTATGCTATTTATATCAGAATCACACTGTTGTCTTATGAGCATAATTTCTCCTTCCTTGTTTTGAATTGTGTTCAAGAGCTCTTGGTTATGTACCTTCTGCTCATCAACTGCTTTCAGTAGTTCCTCACACTTTTTCTGAAGTAGTTCGATACTTTTGTTTGATTCTTTTAACTGTGCTTGCAGAGTCATATTCAGAGACTGCACTGAAATCACTAAAATAAAACACACATTTCATATTTCACTAGTTTGTAATATTGTATATGTACTGTACAAGCACAAACTCAGTGGCCACCTTTATTAGAAATACTTGCTCAATAATAGAAGGGATCTACTTTGACTGTGGGATGACTGTTGGTGCAAGACATGCTGGTTGTAGCATACCCACGTGGGATTTATCACACATTATTGTCAAGTTTAGGTGTGATAAACAAAAACCAACAGTGAGCGGCAGTTTTATGGGAGAAAACACTGTATTAATGAAAAGGGTCAAAGGGCAGCAACAACACTAATTCAAACTAACGTAAGCCACAACGTGTTAAACAACAGCTCTGTACATACAGAAGGGCATCTCTCTTTAAATGCACAATCCATCGGACCACAAAAAGGACGAGACTAGAGTGGAGAAAAACATTAATGTCAGATGAAAATAGGAAGATGAAGCTAATGTGGGCATATTAACATCAACATTGGATGACAGAAAAATGGGATAAATGTTATCTGGACTAACAAATCTCATTTTTTTGCTTTCAGAAATTTTAACACTGCAGATATGGTCAAAATCCTAAACGATATGAACCCTGTCACTGTCACTGGTGCAGGCTCTTAGTCATAATCCAATGGTGTGGGGATTTTTATTTTGCCACACTATCAGATAAGCTCCATTTGAATGACACAGCTTATCAATGTATTGTTGGAGACCACTTGTAAAAGGGTAATGCCTCATGTCACAAAGTGTGCATCATCTCGAACTGATATCATGAACGAGACATTGAGGTCAGTTTACTCCAGCAGCTTATACAATCCCTATATTCCAATACAAGACAGGTGATTCACAGGATGCATGTATTCCTGAAAAATCTACAGGAACTTCAAGATTATATATCGGTGTGGACCAAAATCCCTAAGAAATGTTTCTAGCACTTTAGTGAATTAATGCCTTGAAGAATCTGGAATATGCTGGAGGCAAAAAGAGATCTTGCCAGTAACTAGATGTGTACCTAATAAAAGTGGCCATTCTGTGTGTTTGCACACATGTATGTATGGTTTATATATTTTAGAAATACTATAAAACACAACCTTAATTGATTAAACATATTTACATTCAAAATTTACATCCACTGGATTTAATTCTTTTTCAGCTCTCTCTCGCTCTCTCAGCTGTTGATTCACTATTCTCAGTCGTCTGAAATAGAGAGAAAACAACTTAGCATCTAATACATTTAAACCAAAGAAACAATAGAAAAAATTAATAACTACTCAATAGAAAAAATAAATCTGCATAGATTTCTAAGTTTCATAAGTTTTCTAATGCACCATAAAACACAATTAAAACATTTCTTTATATTATTATTGGACCAAAAACAGTCCATGCATTTCATGTTATGTCAAAAACATAGTCAAGTGAGAGAAGGTAAGTGTTTTCCAAGCTTGTTTTAGAATCACCTGAATGTATAGAAACAAAGAATATGAGACTATAAAAATGACTATCCTAAACTACCTGAAACCATAGCTGTGGCTCTCTCTTTCACTAACACCAAGATGTACTTTCTTCGACTGTTTCCCATGGGTTGACCAATATCAGATGGGGAATGGGGAAAACTAACATTCATTGTAACAACTGCCTTTTTCAGTACAGGGTCACAATTGCAGCAATAAAGCACAACGCAAGAAGTAAGCATGATTCGAGAAGTTGCATCATATATCATTGCAGTCCGTACCCTCACATGTACAGTTACATTAGATAAGCTAGTGTTTCCAATCAGCCTACAGTACACATTTTTACCATGATCACCATTTCTATTGTTCAAATTACATAAACAATAAAAATACACTTAATTTCAGTATCTGTTTCCATATTATCATTGGTACTCTAGGTGATAGCAACTACTAAGAATATTTAGCTGCCAAATGTTTCACAATGCATCAACTAAACATAAATAAAGATGCAAATGGATTATGCTGGGTTTAGTTTTTGCTCCCATCTCTTGATTTTTGGAAAATGTAGGCCAACAACACGAAGACTTAAAAACTGGCCATGAGAGAAAAGTCTGTCATGGCAGTCCTTGTACCTGCTGATGGGCTCCTGCAGAAACAAAAACCTATCACAAGGTAGCCAAACAAAAAAAAGAAAAGGGGAAAAAAAAACAAAACAGGAAGGAAGCAGCTGTAGCAGTGTCCAAAACAAAGGCAGAACAACACTGCTGGGCTTTCTCTGTATTATAGCATGTGGAGCTCAGCAATATGAGAGGATTTTGGAGTAGAAACACTGTTTCTCTAGAGAGTTGAGATTATTTGCACATAATCTGGCTTCCCCCTTGTGGTATACAGGGTCTGTAGCTCAGAAAAAGGTGGCAGAGTTTTAAGTAGATAATTGTGCCTTGAATGTGCAGGCTCCAATCGGGTGCAGGTGTATGCGAGTGCATTTCGCTCAGCGGTTAATTGGGGAACTGGCGGACTGCACAGCATACACATGTGGAGGCAGGTGGATCAGTCAGGCACCTAAAGGATGCCACAGATAGAGCAGATCCTCGCACACATACCCAATTAGGAAGAGTAACAAAGGAGCCAGTGCAGGGCAGGAGAAAGAAAGAAAAAAAGAATGGAAGTTAAAGGAAACAGAGAAAAAAAAAAATGTAGGAGTAAGCGAGAGCCAGTACAAGACAGAAGGAAGCAGGCGGATGGGAATGGAATAGATAGATAGATAGATAGATAGATAGATACTTTATTAATCCCAATGGGAAATTCACATTCTTCAGCAGCAGCATACTGATACAATAAATAATATTAAATTAAAGAATGATAATAATACAGGTGAAAAAAACAGACAATAACTATGTATAATGTTAAATATTAACGTTTACCCCCCCTGGTGGAATTAAAGAGTCGCAGAGCCCCCCAGGAAGGAACGTGTAGCCGGCACTTAGGAGGGGGCGGAGGGATCACTCCTGTTGAGTGACTACGGTGCAGAAGAGAACCATTGTGCTCAGGGTGTGCTCTTGCCGGGAGTAGCCAGGGCTCAGCAGCTCCCCGTGGAACACCGTGAGATTGGCAGCAGGTACAAGACCCGGAATAATAGGTTGTCTGCATGTTTCGGTTGGATGTCTCTCTGTGCTATGGGGCCCGATCAGGGTAAAATGCAGAGATATCAGTTTTAAAAGGAAGGCATCAAGGCTCTGAATTGTGAAGGACAGTTTCCTGCTTGTGTTTTTAACCTCACTTTTAATGGATTTATTTATTGGGATTTTTAACCTCCACTGATGCTTTTTATGGGTTATTTATTGAATTTTTGCACTGCACTTTGTTTTGAACACTGTTTGTTCTGACTGTTTCTAATAAAAGCACTGGAGCACTTGCACCTACCTGTTTGCTTTGTGTGTTGTGTCCTTATCAACTGGCTAATCACACAGGTACGTTATTGACAGTAGCAGGTTCAAGAGGCTCCCTAGAGCAACTGGGAGGGAGGAGCCAACCCACACCGTCATGCCCCTGTGCATATTATATGGGGCTATACTGGATAAGACCCAGGACATAATGAAGGGATTACCCTCACCCTCAGCTTGCCTGTTGGTCTGGTCTGTTAAGCTTAGTATGTTTCTACCATGACTCACAAATATAGTAAAGATTATCTGCATTCACAGTCAGTATTTATGTATACTTATTAACCAAAGTAGACACTTCTTGTTCCTGATCACACTGCAAATAGTACAAATTTTCCAGATCAAAATTTCTCAAGATCTGGTAATCTTGAATTATGCATAGAACATCATCAGGCACTGATGATTTACGACATCATTAAAGATTCTTGTGAATGATTATAATGACTGTAGGATTTAGGATTGAAAGGGACTCCATCCACAAAAATGTCATGTCTTGAAAGTACTGTTACTGGAATAAGCTACCTGCAACCTTGTGATAAAAAAAGCTAATTCAGGAACTAAAGGGATAGATAATTAACTTATCACAGGTTGGCATTTTCATTATATTTACTGCATGGAACATTTAGGCTGTTCGTGAAGAATGATACAGCTAAAAATGGAGGTGTGTGTGTATATGAGACAAAAAAGTAATAATTACAAGTTCAATATACTATTTTTGTTTTCTTTAGGAATATTCCTTTGGTCATACCATGTAGTCTTGTGCATCTGTTTTACCACCTGTAACATCACTTTATTGCTTACTTCATTACAATGGAATTTTATCAGTCTCATGCCAAACTGTTTCACATTATTTATATTTTGGTACATCAAATCAATGTCATAGAAAATAATAATTACCATGTCAGGAATTCTACTAATATTTAATTGCTGCAAATATGGATATACCTTTGGCAGAATCCTACATCTACACTGAGTGGACTTGACTTTAAGACAGATCAAGACATAACCAGCACTGAAACCTCCCCACTAAAGCTACTGTGGTAGGCAGGTAAAAAACTGAATAGTAAAACCCTAGACCTATGCTCCCACAACATACTGTTCTCCCTACCACAAGGGACACTCAACTATTAATTCATTACTATTACTACAAAAGATCAAATACAATTGTGAGACATGCCACCTACAGAAGTCCTCAGGTGACTTTTTAACTATGTATAAATGGTGGACAGGAAGAGGAATGCATAGACCTGCTGGATGATTTTTTGGAGCTGTAGCATTGTGTCTCAATATTAACAAAAACATATGGTGGTAGGAAAAGCAAAACCTTTATAGCTGTGGTCTCTACCCAAGGACCGTAGATGTTGATGTAGTTCAGGTATACAACAACCTGATGGGAGTACACGGCCACATAGCTGGACTGGTTTGCACTTATACAGAATTGCAATTAACACTATAAGTAGACACAGATCAATTGTTGTGAGCAAACATTTCAAATTATATTCTATTAGTCTGTTGTTATAATACCACATTCTGAGCAGCAGAATGAGAACAGGAGATGCCAACAAGCTTAAACTGAAAAGGTTCTATGGACCAGTCTGGACTATGTAAAAGCAGTGGCTGAGAAAAGGATACTGAACATGCCGCTGGCTGCCATAAACAATTCCTCACAAACTCCACCTGATACCCTGGTCAAATTGTCTTTTTTTGTTTGCTTCTGGAGCTCTAATACAACTCGATTTGAATTCACATTTTATTATCATGTGGAGGCAAACTCTGGCCGATTAGGATGGGGGAAAAAGTAAAGCACCTGCAGGATGCATTTGAACTCTACAATTTTCTGAGGAAAGTGATAAAAAGATTGCCATGAGGTTTCTTTTGCACAAAGTTTTCATAACCCTAGCATCCTTAACTAGTAGAAATAGTTACAGAATGGACAAACAACTTTGAAATATAACTGTGTCCCACTGGTGGGAAGCCCCATGCATAAGTGGTTAATATTATTGTCAGCAAGCAACTTCCAAAAAAAGCACATTAAACTTACCGACGTAGCTGGGCGTTTTCACTTCGCAAAGGTTGCAAGGCCAATGCGATTTCTGCCTGTACATTTGTACTTCCAACCATGGTAGGCAACAATGATATATTATCTTCCACCTCTGTTATTACCCTGAACACCTCTGGATCATCTCCTTAATAGAAATAATATAATGTTTTACTTTTTCCATTCACAATGCATGCTGCATTATTATTGCAAACCTATAAATTAAAAGGAATAATTACATTCCAAAAAAATTCAGGCTCGTAGTGTATTAAAACTCTACTTGTGGAAATTTTTAAGATTAGAAATCCTGAGCAACATAAAAGAAATGAGATATTTGGGATTTACTTTCTAAACTGCTTAACCTCAAGTAGCAAAAAGCACAGAGTGGGTATCCCTCAGTTCACCATAAGGGTATGAGAGATGAAGCAACATAAACTTAATAAACACAGTTCACCAAGTTTGTCAAAACTGTGGCTATTGAACACTTAAAATTGAAGAATGTGCTCCAACAGTACTCAATTGCAAGACATTTTTTTACATTAACACAATTCATATCTGAATCTTAGTGCATAAAACACAACACCACAATGACATGAAAAGTCATGCATCACATTTATATTTGGCTTTAATTAGAAGACAGGAGTGTTTTCGCATTGTAGATGGTTTTATCACTGGAACTATAGTTCACTTTACAAATATATGAAATAATAATAATAATAATAAAGATCTCCAGGTGAGCGGCACGGTGGCGCAGTGGGTAGCGCTGCTGCCTCGCAGTTGGGAGATCTGGGGACCTGGGTTCGCTTCCCAGGTCCTCCCTGCGTGGAGTTTGCATGTTCTCCCTGTGTCTGCGTGGGTTTCCTCCCACAGTCCAAAGACATGCAGGTTAGGTGGATTGGCGATTCTAAATTGGCCCTAGTGTGTGCTTGGTGTGTTTGTGTGTCCCCTGCGGTGGGTTGGCACCCTGCCCGGGATTGGTTCCTGCCTTGTGCCCTGTGTTGGCTGGGATTGGCTCCAGCAAACCCCCGTGACCCTGTGTTCGGATTCAGCGGGTTGGAAAATGGATGGATGGAAGATCTCCAAGTTTGGATGAAAAGGGTTGTTTCATTAACATTTCAAAATGATGAATACTTTCAGGCATTTGCATACACAACCAAAATCCAGGATTCGTAGTGCCACTTCACTCATGTGTGTTCTTAGACTAATGCTTTGGTAAGATAACCAAATGTATGAGCATTTGGCTATATGTTTAAAAAGTCACAGAATATTCCCTAAGCGTCACCACAAAAATAATACTGATCCCTTCTCTGCTCTAAACATTCTTATTTTTGTAAATTTCCTGGGATCTCAGTTATAAAACTTGTGTATTCAAGCATGAAAATATATGTATGCCATAAAACAGGAAAATATGTATGACAAAAAAAAATGTGTGATTTACAAATGCTGACAACCTATGCAATTTACCCTTTATAAATCACAATTGTCTTATAAACGTGTACTTGGACATAAATCAAACCCTGCCTGGTTGCCAACATGAAAACAACCATATATTGACCATGCCAATTAACCTCATATAAATATGCAAACACGATGCTTCAGACCTTCATTGGCTGGTAGAGCAGCCTCACATATGATGCATCCATCACATACAGTGTTGTCTACGAACACTACTTTTCCTCAAAATAAATGAATAATGGTTTGAGCAACTTCATTCTTGCCAGGTACCCTTATTAAGTGCTTGAAGTTGACAGTGTATGGTGCTTACTGGCAGTTTTTATAGTACAAGCACATATAGCGCAGAACTAATAATCCCAAGCTTCAAACTCCAAGATGGACACTATCCAATCTAATGTTATACATCTTGGCACTCAAAAGTCCAAGGCAGACTGAATGCAGCTCCTCGGATTATAGCTTTCAGCACAGCGGGCATGATGGACCCAAAGCTTGGCCAAGATATTTCTGACCTACTAACGAGTTCTCTCTCGTAGGTGTCTGTTTCCAGAAAGCAACCTGGATATTGCTCAACATCAGGCAGTTTGTCTATCTAATGCCTGGTCTAATTCAGCTAATAGTTCCAATAGAATGGCTCTTGGGAGCCTAAATCGGCTCATAAGCCAGTTTTCATTATGGGCAAAAAAAAACCAAAAAAAAAAACCTGTGGTCAGAAAAGCTTGTTCTCTTAGTATATGACCATTTGTATAGTCTTCGAGCAGCACCTAAACAGGCCATAATTTGTCAAACCAATAGGCTACAGATAGTCTGTGAGACATCAGATTTATAGCTTTCTATAAGCAGGGAGGAAATGACAACTGTACGTTTACTTCATGTAGTTATTGACAGCAAATGACTGCATGGTTTTTAATCCTGAGAAGTTTAAGAAGGTAGGCTATATACGTAAACTGACAACAAAACAAAAAACATCTTCAGGGCAAATATACAGAATTGGCCCTCTTTAAAGTGAGCTAAAATAGTCTTTACATCATATTAATCACTTTTGAAGTTCAAAATGTTTATCGCAACATTATAATAATGGCTTGTGATGCAAGTTATTATATGTGTGAAACATCACTTTGCTACACTTCCCTACTTGAGGAAGGGTGTCATCATTTTGCACTCTCAGAAATATTATGTCCCATTTATTTCACTCTGAATGATTTTAACTGCATTTTGTTCCCTTATTCCAGTATGATCAAGTACAGTCACATCACAGTATAAGAATAGGAATATTATAGACAGTATTTGACTATTTTTGCCTACCAGTTGCATTCTAATATTTTTCATTAATTTAACCACCATTTTAATCACATATCTAGGTAAGGTAAAATAATGTATATACTAAACATTTTTTACAAAAACTCACTATTCATCAAGGAAAACACAGGAATCACCAGATTGCAAATTAAAGCTTTAACTTTAAACATGGTTACTTTTCCAAAAAGAGATGCACATTACCTTTCTCTGCTACGAGTGCTTTTAGTTCTCCCAAAAGATACTTTACAGTTTTTACTTTTTTCATAGTCTGGTCCGGACTTGCACATTTCATTCTGAGAAGGTTTTGTTTATCAAAACTCGTTTGACAACTAGTATCCCTTACTGGCGTATGATCTACTGAATCTAATTCATCTTCACTCGTAGTCCACTCACTATGTTCAGATTCTGATAGTTCCGCAGAAGTTTGCACCTGGGTTGGATCCTGAACTTGACTAGACACTACTGGCTGCCAACCTTCAACCTGTTGATGCTGAAGATGTGACAAATGTATCTGAATTTGCCTTAACAGGTCTTGATCCCGAGTGTTTCCTTGCTGCAGTCCTCCTTCATTAGGGCATGGTGTATGTGGAACTACCTGTGCTACTGCTGCCTGAGAGCCTATATGCAATGGTACTTGCAATACAGTAGGAACAGGGGCAGGACTTATATGCACGGGAAAATAAGTGATCCCTCCTTGCTGAGCACATTCCTTATGAACATCCCTGGAAGTGGTCTGAAATGAGATACAGACAGGTTGTACACTAAATAACTAATGCATAATCAGAAGCTTAACTATATAAAGTACATAAAACATTCCAATATGCACTTTATTTATTGTTATTTTACTTATTAAATTTCTACCCAAGAAAATACAATAGATTTTAATATTTAAATCCAGATAAACAAGCTATTCACGTAAGAACTAAAGTGTAAGAATTAACGTATTTCCTAGAAATTTTATATACACAAAAAAGCGGTCCCTTTTGTTATACATCATATACATTTTCTCTCAAATGTATGAATCTTAAGATACAAACCATTGTTTTTGCTGAAAGACTTTTTGTATGTAAAATAAAAGCATGTCACAAGCCATATTTACTTTAATATTGCGAAGTACTTCATGTATATAGATTTTAGTTTCAAATGTGACTAGCAGACACAGAAAGGTGTGACAACTTAATAAAAGAAGAAATTTGTTCCATGTGTCTGCATTTGAGCAGCAAAGTACTTTTCTGACATTATGCAGCATTAGTAGAGTGAACACTCAATAAGTGGCAGGAAAAACTGCCTAAGGAGAAAGGTGTAAATGGCAGCATAGATGTTGCAATGCTTTCAAAACAACATATCTCTAGAATTAGCTAGTACTACTAAAAAATATTATGCAAAAAAAAAAAAAAAAAAAAAAAAAAAAAAAAAGAGATGCATTAAGAAAAGATTACTAAGGGATGTGCTTGGTTTTTTAGTGAAATATACACAGCCACTAATGCCTTACACAGGTCTTCGGTAATTTAACATCTGATTCAAATTAGTCTCTTTTTAAAAATATACTGTTGCCATCCATTTGTTCCATTATCACCTGGCCAGCATGACACTACCCAATTCATTTTGTTTAATTAAAACAGTATTAACACTAGCACAGTACTAGTTTTCTTAACAGGTTGCTCAACTCTTCTCTCTACATTAATATGTCTACTGTAAACCAGGGGTGTCAAACTCCGGGTCTGGAGGGCCGCAGTGGCAGCAGGTTTTCATTCCAACCCTTTTCCTAATCAGTGATCAATTTTCACTACTAATTAGCTTCTTTTCCCTTCATTTTAATAGCCTGACTTTTAAGGATTCAGTCCTCTGAATTTATTCCTTTCTTAATTAAATGACAGCCATACAGAAATGAGATGTGAAATGAGCCAACAAATGACCAGCCAAACTGGGATTTCAAACTCCCACCAATCTCTTAATGAGAAGCTGATTCTTGCTGTTAATTAAACCCTTTATTTAATTCCATGGCTTGTTGCTGCTCTCATTCTGTCACAGCAGACATTTCCAAATCTGTTGATTTTTCTGTTTTTAATACGAACACCGTCAAAATGTTTTGGTAACCTGAGAGATCAGCCTTACCAAAACCATCACCTTTCTTTATTTTCAGATATTGTGTGATAGGCACAGGTGAGCTGGTCATGTGTTGGCTTGTTTTGTGTCTTATTATTGTTTGGCTGCTAATTAAGGAAAAAGAGAGAGCTAAGGGGCCCGAGTCAAGTTAATTAAAATGAAGGCAAAAGAAGATAATTAGCAGAAAAAAAGTGGTCACTAATGAAGAAGATGGTTAGAATGAAAACCTGCAGCCACTGCAGCCCTCCAAGATCGGAGTTACACCCATGGTCTAAATCATTCACAATCAGTTAATGCATTATTTTAGCACAATTCTTTTTTTACTTTTAATACACTTCATTTGGGATTATCATGGGCCCACACATTAAAATGGCTTCAGATAAATGAATACTGTTAGCCTTTCACCATAAATTGTGATTTCATGAGCTTTACTTGTAGCATAGTATGAGATGACAAACTCACTAAGGGAGGAGGGGTTGGGGGGACAGGGGTACAGATACAAACGCATGCACACTTGTTTACAATCTGCACACCACTCTCCGGAGTAAATGTAAGGCAAATTCACTTTTGACATTCTTTATGCATGTCAAAACCTTAATCAGATTGCTACATACGGTAAGTAGCTGAAATACATCCTGATGAAATATGCCACTCATCTTAACTTCCATGTTCTTACTACTAATTAGTGCTGGGAGGTACACCGGTTCATACTGAAAACCATTTTTTATTTTTGTTATGATACGGATTTTTCTTATACCGCAACACTGGTTTAAATTGCCTAAACAACGTTTGGAACTTCGCGCTGTGGGAAACCGTTTAAGGGAGACCTTTTTCACTGCTACACCGCTAAACACATGCAACGGAGTACATGCGTTAGTGGAGGTGTTGCGCGGGGGCTCTTTTTCACTGCTGCACCGCTAAACAGGCATGCAACGGAGTACATGCGGTAGTGGAGGTATTGCGCGGTGAAAATGGACAGAGAACATTCCGAAACTGATGCTGTAGCAGACGATAAACTTGAACATGATGACACAGAAGAACTTTTGCTGGAAAAAGGAGTCACGTCTGTTGTCTGGAGATACTTTGGATTTAAAAGGTCGGATGTGGACCATTATATTCAAATGTGTGAATACTGTTTCTATACTACTAGATAATACTGCAAGCCAAGTTGTACTTGTTTTTTTTCAATACCGTGTAATGTACCTGGGTACTGTGTAATCAGTCATCACGACCCTGTGTCAAAAGATCTGGGAATCTGGCAAATGGCAGAGGGACTGGAAAAGATCCATATTTATCCCGTTACTGAAAAAAGGTGACACCTGAGATTGCTCGAATTATCGCACAATAGCTCTGATCCCGCATGCGAGCAAAGTGCTCCTAAAGATCATACAGGAGCGGCTGAGGTCAACAATCAAGGCAGAATTGCCCGATGTACAAGCAGGTTTCAGGCGGGGACGCGGAACTCGCGACCACATCGCAAACCTGTGTTGGATCATTGAAAGATGTCGGGAATATCAAAAGAAGATCTACCTGTGCTTCATAGACTACACAAAGGCATTTGATTGCTTTGACCATATGAAACTGTGGGAAGCCTTAAAAGAGTTGGGTGTACCACCGCATCTGGTTAAGTTGATCAGATCGTTATATTCCGAGCAGGAAGCAACAGTTCGGACACAATGCGGAGACTCTGAATGGTTCCACTGTAGAAAAGGAGTGCGAAAAGGTTGCATCCTCTCCCCCTTTCTATGTAATCTGTATGCGGAAGTCAACACGCGGAAGGCAGGACTGGAGGAGTCAGAAACTGGAGTAAAAATCGGCGGAAGAAACATCAATAATCTCCGATACGCTGACTACCTTGTTGGCTGAAACGAAAAAGGGACTTGAGGATTTGATAATGAAAATCAAGCACGAAAGCGAAAAAATGGGTTTGCAATTGAACTTAAAAAAGACAAAAATAATGATGACCGCAGTCAACAACATCAAATAAAAATCAACGATGAGGAAATAGAATGTGTTCAGGAATTTACTTTCCTAGGCTCAAACATCGACCGGGGCGGAGAACTTTGCTGAGAGGTAAAAAGAAGGATAGCGCTCGACCGAAGTACAATGCTGAACATGGAAAAAATTTGGAAAAGCAGAGATATCAGCCTCACCACTAAATGCAGGCTAGTCCGTGCAATTGTTTTTCCAATAACCATGTATGGATGTGAAAGTTGGACCCTGAAAAAAGCAGACAGAAGGAAGATTGACGGTTTTGAACTTTGGTGCTGGAGAAAGCTACTCCGCATTCCATGGATAGAGAGAGTAACGACCAAAGAAGTGCTAGAGCACATAAAGCCGGATATCTCGTTAGAAGGGAAAACTAGACTCAAACTGACCTATTTCAGCCATATAATGCGATCAAATTCGCTAGGGATGGTAAGCGGCAAAAGAAGACCCGGCCGCCAGCAGACTCGTTGGCTTAACACCATCAAAGCAGACACGAGCATGAGCAT
>NC_041401.2:41746052-41767324 GCF_900747795.2 Erpetoichthys calabaricus
CAAATCAAGGTCAGAAATAAAAGGCAAAGAGTGAATAACAAAGTCTTTTCGCGTTCGCATCATTCAATGCACAAAACGTGGATTTACACAATAATGGACCATACGCTATGAGAATCTATGGTCTTGCACCAGTTAAAGCAACAACAAGTTTAATTTCAAAGAATACACAATTCGGTCAGGTGTATATTTATGATCACAGAGAAGCGATGTAAATTTTAACAGGTGACAAGAAAGGTGATGTATATATTCCGCGAATAACATTAGACACCAAAGGAGATCGTGATATGCCATTCGTATTAAAATGTTTACAGTTTACCGTGAGAATAGCTTTTGTTAGGACAATTAACAAATCACAGGGACAAACATTAGAAAAAGTCGGATTATTTATTAGAGAAACAGAAACAATATTCACTCACGGGCAGTTATACGTTGCGTTGTCACAATGTGTCTCCAAAAACGGAATCAAAATTCAATGCGATCTTGAAGAAAAGGTAATTCCAAATATTGTTTTTAATGAAGCTTTAAAGTAAAAGTGCAAATAATGAAATTGAAACAATTCCAAAGAAAAAAATAAGCTTTTAAAATTGTATATCCGATTATCCAAACACAGGGGTTGGCGAGCGAAGCGGGCAGAGCCTCCTAGTATATATATATATATATATATATATATATATATATATATATATATATATATATATATATATATATATATAATGGAATGGAAGGATGGGAGAAGGCAGCTTATCAAGGACACTGCCTCACTCCCCAGGACAATAGATGGCAGCTTCCCTGTACTGCAGCGGTGCCCTAGATGCCCACAGGGCACTATGGGACTTGGAGTTCGGGAACACAGCCCTGCTGGGTACAGTGGGTGCCGCCAGGAGATGCTGCAGGGAGACTGGGGATTCTCTACTGTTTACATAGCCCAGAAGTACTAACGAGTCACATGGAGAGAAGCTCTGAAGTACTTCCGGGCTGACAGAAACCTCAACTTCTCTATCTGACCCAGAAGTGCAGGAAAGTCACGTGGACGGAAGAACCAAAGCACTTCCTGATCAGACACGATAAAAAGGACTGCTGAAGACCCAGCAAACAAGTCGGAGTCGGGAGGAGTAGGACAGAGCTTGCTGGGAGGTGTGGAGGAGAGAATTGGGAATTATTATAGAGAATTGAGCTGATCTATTTGATTATTTACTGTGGATGTGGTGTTTGAGAGTATTGTTTGCAGAAGAATAGAATAAAAATACTTCTCATTGCTTTTACCCTGTGTCCAGAGCATCTGTCTGTTGGTTTTAAAGGGGCAACAGCATCCTCAAGCGTTTCACAATATATGCAGTATAGTGTGCAAGACGGCCAGGGCCCTTACCAGGCCGAGATGCCCTGACAATGGAAGGACCAGGGGAGAAAAGCTTTTTCAGGAAATTTTCTCCCCTGGACCAATAGATTACAGCTCCTTTGGCTTGCAGTGGGGCCACGGGTTTGGAGCATGGAAGCTGAACCCTGCTGGGGCCTGTGGCCACTGTCAGGAGGTGCCTGGACATTTGCGGGACCCTGTTTGGCAGCACTCCACCATACCAGGAAGTGCTACTGGAAGAAGGTTGTTGGACACCTGGAGTTCTTCCGGGTGTCCCATAAAAGGGGGCCCGTCATCACTGTTCAACAGCCAGAGTCGAGAGAGAAGAAGGACAAAGTCTATGTGGAGAACTGGAGGCGGAAGGACTGTAATGTAACTGTTGCTCATAGAAAAGCACTTCCCCATGGAAGAATAAAGGTGTTTGTTGTGCTGGAACTTGTGTCTCTGCCTGTCTGTGTTGGGTTAGGGCAGGTGTATACACCTATTCTTCAGAATATATATATATATATATATATATATATATATATATATATACATATATATATATATATATTTTTTTTTTTTTTTTTTCTATAGCAAAAAAGTTCTATTCACTCCACTTTTTTTTTTTAAAGAAACACAAAGCAGGACATACGATGGTCCATCATAGGGCCATACTGTAGGCATCAGTGCCCTCCCTGTGTGTATGCATAGATGTGTCTCATACAGTAGTGTATACTCAAAGTGTATTTAAAGTGGAATTTATTGTATAATTTCTCTGTTTGTATAATTATTGTATATTTTTCTGCATTAATGAGTGGGTCTTATATGAATATACAGAATTAAACACTTGCAGAAAGGTTTTGTCCTATTTTATGCTTATAATGGAATTACAGACACCTTGCTG
Organism: Erpetoichthys calabaricus; assembly: GCF_900747795.2. Classification (NCBI taxonomy): domain Eukaryota; kingdom Metazoa; phylum Chordata; class Cladistia; order Polypteriformes; family Polypteridae; genus Erpetoichthys; species Erpetoichthys calabaricus. Next base: position 41,748,293 of record NC_041401.2, read on the forward strand.
CCTTCTGAAGGTAACAAGATGTGGATGGTAATGTGTAAGGTGTCTTCTAGTGTGAGACAAAAATGAGGGCAAACTGGCCATTAATAGTAAAGCTTAAACTAGTTCATGAAGAATGGCTATTGCTATTAGCTACGACAGCCTACGACTATATTCAGCTAATATGTGACTATTGACAGGATTTATAAGGCAGTGAAGGGAAGGTGTCTGAAAAGGATTTGCCCTTGATAGAATTTGCAAGTAGATAGAAGGAAGTCTCTTTTGAGAAAATATGGAAATGCAGAAATAGAAATGTCTAAGAAAACACTGTAAACTGGAGATAAATGATCCCTCTAAAGCATATAGCCAGGACGCCAAGATGTATTGGGCAAATGGGATTTAGACTGAGCTTATCAAAAGGAAAAAGATTTTGCCATTGCAATGAACAGCGATAAAGCAAATGTAAAATTGTGACGGACAGGAAAGGAATAACAAACATGTCACAATTTCTGGAGAAAAAAGTGAACGTTATCAAACCTCTGTACTAAAGGAATTGTGGAAAGTGTTTACCTTTTAGATGAAAAAAAAACCCTAAATAATTATCAATGTTTTGGAATACTGTAGAGGTTAAGCATAAGCACAGGACGTTTTCATTGAACATGTTGTAAAATGAAGAGGTCAGAACAAATCCTCATATTTAATTGCAGTAGAATGTTAAAATGTCGTGGGATACATTTCTTATTCTCTATATCCAACATTTTTTTTTCATTCTAACAGACTGATAATGTTATGTTGGGGATATCAAGATCAGAGAAAAAGCAAATATATTCTGCTCAGAGGATAATAACAAAAATGAAACCAGTTCAATATAATATTCTCAGACCTACTTAGTGTGACTGAGGGTTGTACGCGGGACTTGAATCTATCCAGGCCAGCGCCACCATTGAGGCAAATTAGGCATCCGCTTAAGGCGCAGATCGTAAAGGGGGAAAAATCCAGCCACATGGGTTAGCTACCAAACTGACAGTGGGCGCCAACAATAAGCTTGGCCTTGGGTGCAAGATAACCTAGCGTCACAACTGAATTTGTTATAAAAACATCAGGCTAGTCCATATTAGGCACCAGTCCATAGTAGAGCCAACCCAAACACAGCATGGAATGGCACACTTTGAAGTGTGGGTGGAAAAAAACAGAGACTAGCACTATTCAGGCACGGGGAGAGCCTGCTGGGTCTGAAAGGTAGCAGAGATAACAACAACACTATAGGGGAGTCCAACATAAAATCCATGATGATGATGATTATATTGTTACTTCCACAAGCCTGACAGATGGAAAGACAGTGTTACAACAAGGTTGCCTTTTCTTCCCGGCTATAAATAATACTGTAATAGCCTGAAACTTTCTCCTTGAAATATTTGACCATGGTGGCATTGCCAGCATAATAAATCATGCAGGCTGAAACAGAATTAAACTTTGCTTTCCATAACTGAACTCATCATATTTCTGTTTTCCAAAATGAAACCAAGATAATGCTGTATGACAAGTTGATATCGCACAATTCCAAAGCTTGAGACTTGATTCCTTTCTGTGTGGAGTTTGTATGTTCTCAGTGTGTTTCCATTAAAGTGCTTATCTGTTTATTTTCTTACACAGTCCAAAGATGTGCTTTCAAACTGATTGCCACTTCTAACTTGCCCCAGTGTAGCTGTGTTGTAATGACATGATGTCAAAAGCGAGTGAGTAGGGAGTATCGCCACTATGGAGGTGCCTGGAGATACTGTATGTGATCATTAACAGGCTCTCTCATTTCACTTCCAGCCCACAGGACACAGTGTCATTTCTGGTTTGTCCCCCTATAACCCATCTCTCCCACCCAGCGGGCTACTGAAAGAGTCATATTGACAGAAGTTATTGTTCATATATGAATCAGAGAAAATAAGCGCATGGAGCTCCATAAAAGAAGGTGTCTCTAGGAGCCTGAATTGATAGGCACTGAAGAACGTACCACATCTGCTATAGCTGAACTGATGCCTTCATTTTCTCTTCTGCAATCTTTTGTTTCGAATAAACAGGTTTGATCACTAGGGGGCACCACCAAGGGCCAAACCCCAGACACAACTACACAATAACAAGAGTGCAAATGAACGTTTTTTATTTACAAAAAATACATTGCACAGGTTTCTACCTTTTAATAGAGCCAAATACAGCATAGCAAAACAACCATTTGTCTTCTCCTTTCTCCTTGACTCCTTTCAGGTGAGTGTTGTCCAGCTTCTCTCCCGACCCTGACTCACCTGGCTGAGATCAAGCGGCTTTCCAGTGATAGGGTATGACCCATTGGAAGCACTTCCAGGTCTACCAGAAGTTCCTGAAAGTAGTGTCTGCAAATCCCAACAGCTCCCCCTGGCAAACCTCATGGAACCCAGCAAGGCTACCTCACCGGACTACAAATCCCAGCATGCCCTAGGGGTGTCTGTGTGGGAATCCCAACCCAGGGATACTGCCATCTGGAGTAAATGGGTATAAAATATTCAAAGTTCATCTTCTCTGGTCCTTCCATTGTGACCAGGTAAGGATTTTTGTTCGACCCCAGTCAGGATGCCAGTCCATGTGTGCCATCCATTACACAGGATACTGACAAGTCCCTAACATTTTATTTTCTCCGTCTTTACATCTATCAGTATACTGATTACATGTTTAAGGCTAGATCCTGCCAAACACTTGTTGCTGTTACCACAGAGAATAAGTGTGTTTGAAAATAAAGAGAAGGTATGTAGAGTTTAAAAGGTGATTTTAAAGTAAATGAATAATTCTAAAATGATTGTATGAGGGTTTCTGCATGTTTCTTGCCATAAACTGGCATCTGTTTCATTATTGGTTACTGCCCTGCACTCCATGCTCTCCAGGATTGAATTTGGTCCTTATAACTCTACCTAGATAGTAAGATATAAAATGGATGGATCCACAATATTTAGACAACTTTGTCCAAGCAGGGTGGTGTAGTAGGTTGGGAATTGGGTAACACTAAGGTGCATCCATTAATCAGTTATTGGTCTATAAAAAGACCTAGACCAGTGGTTCTTAAAATTTTTTTCAGGCAACCCAATTTTGCCTAGTTTGTGTCTTCGTGACCGGTAATTGCCATGGAATGGCTTGAAATCATTATGACATGCCTCCAGACGTCATCCATCCCCCATAGAGAATCACCAACGACTATTATCCGCAGGGAAGGGTGTCGGTCCCCTTTGAGAATGGCTGCCAAAACCATTGTCAGGTTCCACCTTGGAGAATCACCACTGAACGTCATCCTCCCCCTTGAAGATTCGCTGTCAAATGTTGTCCGGGGGTGTTTGTTTCAGCCTTGCAAGTGACGGCCCATCACCAGGCTTTCTGCAAAAGGTTCGCGGAATACCTCATTCACTTCAGTTGTAATTCATGACTTAGCACAACCCTATTAGAGATGTCTTGAGACACCCATAGTCTAAGAAACACTGACCTCAACAGACATTTTGAGTGAATTAGCAATAAGCGTTTAATAGTTGTACTGCATTTATTATTATTCTGCGATGGGGTTTGCACCTGCCTTGCCCCCTGTGTTAGCTGAGACAGACTCCAGCAACCTCTGTGATCCTGTTTGAGACTAAGTGGGATGGACAATGACTGGCTGTATTTATTATTACTTATTATTTTGATAAGTCTTTACCAGCCTGTACACCAGTATTTTGAGTGCTGTGCAGAGTGGAGGCAGAACCTCTGTGTTTTTCCCAGTTGATTCTGGGCTTCGTCAGGGGTGTGTACTTGCTCCTACTCTGTTCAATGCTTCCATGGACTGGGTGTTGGGCAAGGTCATGGGGTCCAGTGGGTGTGGGGCTTCTGTTGGTGAAGAAAAAGTCACTGATCTTGACCTTGCTGACGATGCTGTGATCTTCACGGAGTCAAAGGAGGCTCTGATCGCATTCTCGAGAGTGTCTGGGCTTGCGAGTGTCCTGGATAAAAACCAAGATCCAGGCCTTTAATGACCCCTTAGGCACATCCATCAGCAGTGTGTCTGTCTGTGGAGAGTGTGTTGACCTTCCAGAGAGGTTTACTTACCTCGGCAGTGACATTCATGTCTCTGGTGACTCTTCCTATGAAGTCAGTAGATGGACTGGGACAGCAGGGTGGTCATGAGGTTACAGGAAAGGGGTGTGTGACACTCCTGATATCAATGCAAAAGGATGAAGGTCCAAGTTTTTAGAGTCCTGGTGCTTCCTGTCTTGCTATATTGTTGTGGGACATGGACGCTATCCAGTGTCCTGAGACGAAGACTGGACTCCTTTGCTATTGTGTCTCTTCAGAGAATCCTTGGGTACCGCTGGTTTGACTTTGTGTCGGTTTCTCACAGAGTTCCAAATGAGGCACATTACCTGCATTGTGAGGGAGCATCAGTTATGGCACTACGGCCATGTGGCGCGATTCCCTGAGGGTGATTCGGCTCACAGGATCCTCATTGTTCAGGATCTGAGTGGCTGGACCAGGCCAAGGGGTCGCCCACGTAACACCTGGCTGTAGTAGATAGATGATCATTTACGTTGGATGGGACGGGACCGCATATCTGCATGCAGGGTAGCCAACCAAGATCCCGAGCTGTTTCGTTGTGTCGTGGGTGTGGCAACATGTTGTAGCAGTGCATGCTCCCCAACCTGACCTGACCTGACCTGACCCAAGTTAACTGACAACATTTGACAGATACAATTGGTGCATTTCTTTTTATTTTAACAACTGGAACACAGGCAGGTGAAATGACTTGCTCACCATTGCATAGTGCCAGTAGCAGGATTTAAACCCACATCCACTGTGTCTGAGGTCCAATGTCTTAAGCCTTTGAACCAGGCAGGCCAGTTTTTGGGCCAGCATAATGTTATATAAACCGAAAGGTTGGAATAACGGCCCACCAATCTACCATCATATTCCTGCTGGTCTAAAAACAGCCTATGCATAGCTGTTATGCTACTCTACTGTTACGCTACTCTACTTTCTAAACCTTGCAGCCTGTAGCCATAGAAGCATACTGCTTAAATACGCTGAAAAGCTGCTACACCTACCTACCATCATAACCCTGTTGGCCAGCATACTGGCCTTTGCTAATTTAGGCTAAGCACATGATATAGCACTGCTAAGTTACGCAGTAAAGCTACTTATGCAACTTGTGCTGCTGTTGGCTTGTCTTTGCTCATAGATTTCCAGTAGGAAACAGAAAGGGTTTCAGTTGTACTTTAGCATAGTGTGTAGGCAAAGGGAGCCTTTGCCCATCTGCTCCATGGGAGGTTTAGGCACTCCCTGAGCTCACCTTAGGACATCTACATTATGGTGTGCTGTCCAGTCAATCTCCCCGCCTGCTATTGACCCCAGAGCAGGTCGCACCACACTCAAGGGAGTTTGGATATTTGACGCCAGAAGCAAGAGCTCTGTTTGGAGGGGGAGACAAAGGGCAATTGATCGAAAGGCAGTGAAAATCATGTGAAGTGCTCTTGTGCATCGCTTCTGGCACTGAAAGCACTGGCACTGGCTTCTGGCACTGAAGCAAATCACTCAAAGTTGCAATTTTGGCATTAGACCTGTACAATAGACAATACAACATGATGACAATTGTGAAACTATAAGTGATACAGCTTGTTCTATAGTATCAATTTGTTGTTCTAACATTTGTGGCTTATCATCCTATTATCATTATATAATAAAATTTTGCTTTTATAAATCAAAATGGTTGTTTTCCAAAATTGTTGAAAATTGCTAGAGAGGCTAGGGTTATAGTGCCGAAACGTTGGGGAGTGCCAGGTTCAAAGGGTTAACCACCACGTTAAACTGTTTGCCTACTATATATATATATATATATATATATATATATATATATATATATATATATACAGTGGTGTGAAAAACTATTTGCCCCCCTTCCTGATTTCTTATTCTTTTGCATGTTTGTCACACAAAATGTTTCTGATCATCAAACACATTTAACCATTAGTCAAATATAACACAAGTAAACACAAAATGCAGTTTTTAAATGATGGTTTTTATTATTTAGGGAGAAAAAAAATCCAAACCTACATGGCCCTGTGTGAAAAAGTAATTGCCCCCCTTGTTAAAAAATAACCTAACTGTGGTGTATCACACCTGAGTTCAATTTCCGTAGCCACCCCCCAGGCCTGATTACTGCCACACCTGTTTCAATCAAGAAATCACTTAAATAGGAGCTGCCTGACACAGAGAAGTAGACCAAAAGCACCTCAAAAGCTAGACATCATGCCAAGATCCAAAGAAATTCAGGAACAAATGAGAACAGAAGTAATTGAGATCTATCAGTCTGGTTAAGGTTATAAAGCCATTTCTAAAGCTTTGGGACTCCAGCGAACCACACTGAGAGCCATTATCCACAAATGGCAAAAACATGGAACAGTGGTGATCCTTCCCAGGAGTGGCCGGCCGACCAAAATTACCCCAAGAGCGCAGAGACGACTCATCCGAGAGGTCACAAAAGACCCCAGGACAACGTCTACAGAACTGCAGGCCTCACTTGCCTCAATTAAGGTCAGTGTTCACGACTCCACCATAAGAAAGAGACTGGGCAAAAATGGCCTGCATGGCAGATTTCCAAGACGCAAACCACTGTTAAGCAAAAAGAACATTAGGGCTCGTCTCAATTTTGCTAAGAAACATCTCAATGATTGCCAAGACTTTTGGGAAAATACCTTGTGGACTGATGAGACAAAAGATGAACTTTTTGGAAGGCAAATGTCCCGTTACATCTGGCGTAAAAGGAACACAGCATTTCAGAAAAAGAACATCATGCCAACAGTAAAATATGGTGGTGGTAGTGTGATGGTCTGGGGTTGTTTTGCTGCTTCAGGACCTGGAAGGCTTGCTGTGATAGATGGAACCATGAATTCTACTGTCTACCAAAAAATCCTGAAGGAGAATGTCCAGCCATCTGTTCGTCAACTCAAGCTGAAGCGATCTTGGGTGCTGCAACAGGACAATGACCCAAAACACACCAGCAAATCCACCTCTGAATGGCTGAAGAAAAACAAAATGAAGACTTTGGAGTGGCCTAGTCAAAGTCCTGACCTGAATCCAATTGAGATGCTATGGCATGACCTTAAAAAGGCGGTTCATGCTAGAAAACCCTCAAATAAAGCTGAATTACAACAATTTTGCAAAGATGAGTGGGCCAAAATTCCTCCAGAGCGCTGTAAAAGACTCATTGCAAGTTATCGCAAACGCTTGATTGCAGTTATTGCTGCTAAGGGTGGCCCAACCAGTTATTAGGTTCAGGGGGCAATTACTTTTTCACACAGGGGCCATGTAGGTTTGGATTTTTTTTTCTCCCTAAATAATAAAAACCACCATTTACAAACTGCATTTTGTGTTTACTTGTGTTATATTTGACTAATGGTTAAATGTGTTTGATGATCAGAAACATTTTGTGTGACAAACATGCAAAAGAATAAGAAATCCGGAAGGGGGGCAAATAGTTTTTCACACCACTGTATATGTGTACAGTAAGTCTTTAAAGTGAGATGAGGGAGACTTCATCAGGGTTGGGACTGCAGCTGCCCAATTAAAGACTATGCTTTATGAACATTAGCTCCTAAAAATGGATATTCTATATTAATTAATGAGACAAGAGTCTCCAAATATAACAGTGGACAGCAGTGGACCCGTTGTATAATATATGGTCCCTTGCTTATTGGCAGCCTACTGGACTGTATCAGACTCTTTAAAACAGAGTGTGACTCTGGGAGAAGCTGCAGGGACTCCTGGGATAGCTAGAAATAGTCTTGGGAGAACACCTTCACCTTCACGGAATCCAGGCTTGAGGTCTGACCCCAGGAATTGCTCCCATGTTATACTCAGAAGATGTTTAAGTCGAGTTTTAAAAGACCAGCCAGATATTAAAGAGGGGCACTGATAATGCCTTCACTTTAACATAAGTGTTTGATGGAAAAAAGGGAGGGGGTCCCCTGTGGAGATTTCATGCAATCAAAAAAAGGGTTTTGTGCAATTTGTCTATACATGTCAGAACGAAAGGAAAAGGGGCAGGACTCTCAAAGACTAGTGGATGGGTTGGAGGGAAGCTCAAAGATCACAGGCCCGACACCTGAGATCAGTAACTAAAGCCCCGGAAGTCCCCTCTGAAAGATGCTACCAGGTAAAGGCCAGAGGAATTCTATGATTGTTTTGGTGTGAGAATGCATAAGACACCCCACCTGTGAGGCAGGGGTGCAAAATCCTCTGTAGTGTGGCCAAATAGGGCTGTAAATTACTTGTTTCATTGTACACGTTTAGCATGTTCTTGCTCCTTGGGTGTATCCTTGCATAATACATGCACCAGTTTTTGTAGTCCTTTGGTCTCTTTGTCATGTATTCTGGATTCAGGATGGGGGGTCCTGCTCAAGGGCGCTCCTATTGATCACAAGTGTACTGTAAATGACAAGGCTGCCAGTTGAATTCTAGTTCTGACCTGCCAAGGGACACTGTTCAAAGAGTGTCTAATCTCTAGATGGACTTGGATGATGGTTCCCACAGAAAGGTGGTGCATAAAATTGAGGATGTTTGTGACGGACTTGTGTCCTGTCCCAGGACTGTTTTTGATTTGCATCCTATGCTTGCTTGGATAAATGGAGTTTAGAAAATGGAAGGATGAATGTATTTAGAACACGGAATGTGACATTTTCAATAATCCATACTAATAATTTGGAATTTATTTTTGCACTCCAAAGAAAAATTATTCACAATTATGAAAAAAGGAAAACTTTATTCTGTTACAGTATTTAACCATTTTCTGATTTTTTTTTTTTTTTTAATTATCCTGTTTCAGGCAGGAGATGGTGCCAATATCAGCAAAAGTGGAATCACCATAAATCTGGACCCTGATTGACCTCTGGTCCTCCGTATCCACACACATTGGTCCATCTTAAAATCACCAGTCAACCAGCCAGCATGGCTTTTGATGGTCACCTAGTCCACAAAATGAACTTTCTCAAACTTCAGTCAGAAAATATTTCTAGTTTACTTCCCAGTGTAGGAATAAAGCCAGATAAGCCACCTGCTCCTTTTCCCTTAATTTTTAATAAAACTGAATACCTACTTCGCAAAACAATGTCATTTTGAATGGACTACTAATTTGAAACCCTATTGATTGAAAGGGATATTCTACCAACCTTCAGTAAATAAAACTCTCTACCCGATCTATGTAAATGTCATGCGATGGCCCAAGGGTATGAAGAACCTTTGAAAGCCTTTCTTTTTAATAAGCAATTTTAAAAAAGCACACAGAAGTAACTTTTCCTTAATACTTTACTTTAGGTTCTCTAACAGGAAATATTGTAGCAAGTCTACTATGCAGCTGTAATGTTACATTATTGTCATCCTTAAAAACTAAAGTATTCAAATCCACAACATTTTCTTCTTTTTAATTTTAGCTTGAGGGTCTCATTAACTAAAGCATACCCTGCCTCCCACCTATCCAATCTGTTTCCGATGCTTTTTAGACAGCATAGAGCACAGATTTTAAAATTCATGGTTGAATGTGTAGTTTCAGCCTCTTACCTTATCTGTTTGGACTGGTATCACAGTGATCAAATGATTTGAGCTGCTGTATTTCTTTTTCTTTAAAAGCACCAGTTTTGCTAATTATTGGTGAATCAGAAAGACCTCTGTGAAACATACAAGGATTTATGTTTTGACTCGGAGTCCTTCAGACAAAATCTCATTGTCAACATAATAGCACCTCATGGAGCGATTTACAGTTTGAGAACTGAGGGTTTAAGAGGGCTGGAAGTCAGTAAATATTTTCTGTGATTTCTTACTACAGAATACTTACTGTAGCACAAAGAAAAAAAAAATGGAATACAGAAAAAATGGCTACATTTGCTGTAAAAAGAAGGTAATCTCCTAGGAGAGTGTTACAGATTTTAAACGCTAATAAACATGACAAAATCTCAGCCTGTGCAGAGTTTGCATGTTTTTCTCATATTTGTATGTGCTTCTGTAACATGGAATAATATGTAGCATTTAAGTTGATAATATTTTTTATTATTAACTAGCTATGTTAACCTGAATAAATTTTTAAAAAATTGATATTTGATATCTCTTGCCTTTTGTGTACCGTCAGCATTCATCCTACACCTTTCTTCGGTATCCTTGTGTGTCTCAACCTGTCTTGACAGGTGCTTCCTCTCACGATCGCATTACCGTGAAGCCTACTTCTCAAACTTACATTTCAGAGAGTGTTGCTCATTTCCTGTCTGCTTTTCCACTACCACCAATGGCAGACAGGCTCCCATTACCCGCTGTGGAAACATCATTCGTATTCTTGTGAATATTTGAAGGTGGCTCTTTGCGTTCCTACGCTTTTCCTCCATATCCTCATGTGTGTTAGCCTCTCTTTCCCAGTGCTTTCTGTTTTGTTCACATGTGACTGAGCAAGCAAAATAAAACTGACCAATCCTACCAAAGCCAAATTAACCATTTAGATTACTCAGAGGGACCGGACACACATAGACATTGACTTATTATTAGATAGTAAACATCTAACAATATAAAGGTTTGAACAGGCAGGAAAGCTATTGTCTATATAATTTTAAAATGCAAGAAAGCTGGATAATCCAGTTGTTCCTCTGTTACATTTATGACTCTAATACAGTGAAAGGCAACCTTTTTCAAGTTTTGGCGCACTAAGTCCAAAAATTTTCTTTCGCGGCACACCTGAGGGTCTGCCCATAAATAAAGTCATGACGACACAATCTATGGACAATCGCCAATAAAAAAAGTAGCATTCGTATTTTCTCGTTCTATATTTGCTCCTTCTTCTATCCGTACAGTGAGCGAGATCTTCTAACAACGAGACTTTTTAAGTCTCCCGAGATGTGTTTTTGACACCGCTGGTGTTGATATTATGATGAATGGTGAACAGCGAAAATTTTAACTTGCATTCAAAATAAATACATTAGTTTATTCAACAATCTGATTAACTGTTATCTGTTTTTCCAACATAAAATATTTTTTTTTAAACATTATCTTTTTAATCAACCAAAAGTTCAAAAACAAAACAAAAGTTTTCACAGCGCCCCTAGAAAATTCCACTGCACAGCGCACCGGTTGCCCAAAAGTGCTCTAATAGATCAGATAAGACCCGTGATGAAGTTCTCTGTTCATCTGTGATGGGGAGCGGGAAAGTTGACCAGAGTGGGCCAGGTATGCAGGGTCACTCCCTAGGAAGAAAGGCTGGACTGGAAGAGACAATTAAATGTATGACTCTGAGAGAGAATTGGTTTTGACAAGGCAGTTTACGTCGTAATTACCTGTATATTCTGTTGTTCTTGTTTGTCTAAAACTACACTTATGCATCTTTTGAAACTTGAGAAAATCTGCTAGAAAACAAAGCATGGCATAAACTGGAGAGGGCTGAGTCTGCCTAAGATGATTCAATGGAAACTACACATTCCCATTCTTGCAAGAGGCTTGACAAAGGACTATTAGAATTGGATAAATGATTCCTTCAAAGACATGCTCTCTCTCTCTCTCTCTTTCGCTATCATTTTCCATCCATAGGGGAGGAGGCCAGACCATCTTTGTCTCTATTCATAAGCCATGCTGGAATGGAGACCAAGTCAGAGCAGAACATAAGACAGAGAACCATGTTTTAGGAAAAATCTACTTAGATTATAATGGTATTTTTGTCACACTTTTTTGCTTTGGCTATTATTTTGGGCATATTATCTATAATATATGAAAATATTTGTTACGTTATCTCTGGCCTGTTCTGGTACTCTATCTATTTGCCGTTAGTTATAGAATGTAAAAGGAAGGGGGAAGTGTTGAACTACAGAAGCAGTCAACCTTGACAGTGTTGTAAGGTTCCTGCCTTGTGCCCTGTGTTGGCTGGGATTGGGCTCCAGCAGACCCCCGTGACCCTGCGTTCGGATTCAGTGGGTTGGAAAATGGATGGATGGATGGATGGGTTATTTGACAATTTTAAACTGACCTACTATGGAGTGTGTGTAGTACTGTGCGTTTGCACTAACAAATCTTATGATAAACCCCTAAAAATAGTTTGTGGTCTTATTGATTTAGTGTCCTGTGTTTGAATCTTAGTTGGTATTACTTTTAGATTGGTATTGATACCAGCTTTTGGACATAGGTACCGTACCAAAACAGTTCCAAATTAAATAACGGATACCTCCAAAACCTTACTCTAGTCTCCCTGGTGTGCAGTACAATTGTTCATCTCCCTTGTGCACCATGTCATCGTGCCACACTGCCCTCTTATAAGCTGTGACATCCAATAACATCAAAGCAATAAGGTGAGGGTGGTCCCCCTTGAAGTCCTGAAGTCCGGTTAGAATTGAAGTGTTGGAGTTGGGGTCCCATGTCAAGTCCTGATTATGTATGTGCAATTAAGGTGGGATGGGATGTTCTACTGAAGGCCAGATTGAATCAAAGCAAAGGGTGGTGAAGTTCTGATCGTGTTGAAGCATGTAAACGCAAGTTTCGAGGGAAGTGTGGGTGTGAGAGGAAAGCTAGTACTTACTTCTGGTACCAAATATCTGAAACTGCTGGTACCAACACTGTTTCAAAAGTTTTTTATATACTTTTCAAGTAACATGTATGCCATCGCAACCCCAATTGGCATCAGAGCGGACGTTTGCGACATTCCCCGTTGTGTCTATGTAAGTTTTCGTCCAGGTAGTCTAGGTTAATTGGTGATTTCCCAGTTGACAATATGATTATGAGCGTAGGTGTGTACATGTCACGGATTGGCACAAAGTTTTGAGCTGATTACACCCAGTGCTGCCTGTATAGCCTCCATCCCTCATAACTATATCATGAACATTGAAATAGCAGAAAAAACATGATCTAGTCATATTGCATTGTGTTTGATGGCTGCTGGTAAACAGGAAACCCATTAGAGCTCACAGGAGCACTGTGGTAGAATCAGGCATGTGCCTGAGGTACTTCATGGGTTGACTAGAATGTCATGAACACAGTGTGAAGCATTGATCTTGACAGCCAGAGTATAAAGAGTAAAACCTAAATAAAACTCAACATAAACACTCAGGCACTCATTATTAGAGATGCTATCTACAGTACAAGAAAAACAAGTTAGTCCTTCAACTGTACAAAAATATATAGTAAATCGTACTGATAATGTGGACAGGTGTTAAAATGAAAGAATATGTAAACTGAGAGCTGTTTATCCTTTATATCTTTTACCTTCCATCTGATGGGAAAAACTGAAAATCCAAGTATAGAGCATGGCAGCTTTTTGAAAGGATTAATTTCCCAATGGGCATTGCTTTGGTCACAGAACTGATCATTGTGTCCTATTTAATTCGTCACTCGGTCTGATTCATCTTAATTTTTGCTTTAAAATGAACATTTCTAAACCAAATAATTGATACTTTGTTTAAAACTGGCAGGGTCTATAGAAATGTGTTACTACATTAGAATGAAAAAGACAGCTTGAAGTTTTATTAATGGGACTCCACCATTCTACTCATTTTTTGGTTGACAAGCAAGTGCTTGTTTGTTATCTTGACCAGTGTGTTCATGAATGAGCTAATCATTGTCCAATGGTATGCAAGTTCAGCTTACAATACACTTGAGTATGAGTGTTCGGTTCAAGTCTCAATCTGATTGTTGCATGTTCTACCTGTGCATGCTCTCCTCCCAAAGACCTCCATGTTAGGCTAATCAGTGCCTTGTGAGTCAGTGTGCCTATATCCAAGTTGGTTTTATGCTTTAAGTCCGGTACTACTGGAATAATTTTCAAGGCTTTCCAACTATGACTTGGAATAAATGGGTGTGATGTATCAATGAATTAATGCATTCACACGGCAGAGTAATCTGGGGGTATATTCTAAACCAGTACTGAAATGTCCATGCTTTCAAGACTCTTTCTTGTAATGTTCTAATCTGATTTAAGTGACAGGCACAAATATAGACAATATCACCAAAAGTATGTTGACACGCCTCCATATTAGTAAGCTCAGGTCTTTCAGGTGTATCCATTGTAAAGAGGTGTAAAAAATCAAGCATCATAGCCATGCAATCTCCATTAACAATGCAGAATGGGTAATACTAAAGAGCACAGTGACTTTAAATGTGGCAAGTGAAACCTTTGCTGCAAGGCAGTATGTGAAATTTCTGCTTGGCTACACCTACTCCAGTTAGCTGTAAGTGCTATTATTGTGAAGATGAAGAATCAAGAAATAACAACCGGTCAGCTACAAAGTGATAGATCACGCAAACTCACAGACTGGGGCCGCCAAGTGAGGAAGTGCATAGCACATAAATATCACCTATGCTCTGAATTCCAAACTGCTTCTGGATGCAACATCTGCACAAGAACTCTGTGTCAGGAACTTCATGAAACGGGTTTCCACGGCTGAGCAGCTGTACACAAGCCTAAGACTAAGACACTATGTACAATGCCATGCTAAGCATTGGCTGGAGTGGTGTAACGCAAGCTGACATTGGATACCAGAGCAGTGGAAACGTGTTTTCTGGAGTGAAGAATCATGTTTCATTATCTGGCCTTCTAACAGATGAATCCTGCCTACTGTAAAGTTTGGTCGAGGAAAGATAATTAGCTGGGGCTGTTTTTAATGGTTTGGGCTAGGCCCCTTCATTCCAGTGAAGAGTACTGTGAATGCTACAGAATACAAAGACATCTTAGACAATTATGCACTTGCAACTTTGAGGCAACAGTTTGGGGAAGGTCCTTTTCTGTTCTGGCATGACTGTGCACAAAGCAAGGTCCATAAAGACATGGAGGAACTTGAGTGGCTTGAAGAGACCTTGTGATGAATTCGAATAGTAATCACGAGCCAGGTCTTCTCATCCGTCATTATTACCTGACCCCACAAATGTTGTTTGGGCTGAATAGGCACAAATTCCCACAGACGCATTCTGAAATCTTGTAGAAAGCCTTCCCAGAAGAGTGCAGGCCATATTACTGCCTATGGTTTTGCAATGCAATGTCCAATAAGCCCATAAAGGTGTGACGGTCAGGTGACTACAAACTTAGGGCTATACAGGTACATGCAGTAAGTTTCTTTGCTAATGTATAATACTGCATGGTCATATATATTGCATTGTATGCATATAAGTCAGTATGAAGTCAATTAAATTTAAGACGGCCCAGGCTGTAAAAATCATGAATACAGTATCGCTGACAATTGTTCTGTCTCATTCTTTAAGTCTTTGGATTAAGCTTTTGATTTTTGGTCATCAATGGCCCAATCCTTATCTATAATCACAAACTTTTATTGCTGAGCAAAACAGTGTGATCACTGGTACTTCTATTTAAAATGAAGCTTCTTCTCAAGATTGCATTTTTCAAGATAAGAGTGGAATCTGCCCATGGTGGGGGAGTTCAGCTACTTCTGGATCTTGACTATGAATCATTTATGGAAATTATAAGAGCTGCCATTCTGTGGAAAGTATACTGGATATTACTGGTGTAACAGAAGGTAACTCTCAGTTTACTGGTAAAACTGTGTTCTGATTCCACATCTAAGGGAGGACTAAGGATTGCGACTAAAACAATTGCATTTTAAGTGTGTAAAAGAATGAGTCTCAACACACTGGAAAGGTTTGGGGCAGCCACCCGTATATTGTCCCTGGCTGCAAAAGGTTTAAAGAAAACAAGTTGCTTTTGTCAGGTTGAGTTCCAGGACTGAATTGATGAGGTTTTGGAAGATGGTGGTTTTATATGCCGTGAACTGGAAGTGATGTCATCTGGCTGGAACTGGAAGTGACGTTAAATCAGGCAGGTTTTTCTGTATTTGGCCTGCAGAGATAACAGAAGTAGGTTTAGAGCACCCTGCCACCCCCTGGCCTGGCAGGTGATTACCTCCACTTGGTCCACTCAGCTCATTCCTAGTCGCACGTTTGTGACAAGTTCAAAATGCTAAACATTGTGTCGCTGGACTTACTCTTCATGACAAGGAGAGGTGTCAGAGTACAGCCACAGTTGCTCCAGACTGTGAGGAACCATTTAAAGAGGTACGGACAATCAGTGAAAATACCCCAGGGTGCCACTCTTTGAAGGTTTTCCAGGCATGGGTTTCTATAAAGAAACTCAAGGGGTAGACCACAACATGCTGGAGGCAAGAGGGATTATTGGACTGTGTGCAGTTATGCAAGGAGAAAGCATCGATGAAAAGTGACAAGGTGTTTTAATACATTCATCTATTCACAGGAGTGTAAGAATGCTGAGGGTGAGAAAATTGATAGTGGGGAGAAAATGACCTTAAAGAATAAAGTGCAACTGGGCAAGGAAAGAGAAGCAATGAAGTGGCAAGGAGTTTTATTACATTCACTCATCCATTTTGTTAATCTGCTTAAGAACAAGAACAAAACAGGAAGCAACCCTGGACAGGAGGCCAGGTCTTCACAGGGAGCACACACACAGGTTAGTCACCAGTTAGCTTGGCATAGGAATGAAGAGAAAACTATAGCAAACAGAAAAAAAAACACACACAGACACACGCAAGCACAGAGAGAAAGTGCAGATTTCACACCGATCAGGCGATGAATCTAACAGGAAACAAGACAGACACATCGCCATCTTGATATGGACTGCCTGTCCACTTTACTGCAGCAGGAAAGTCTTATTACCTATTGTGGAGAGATAAGCTATACCATGTGTTTTCATTTTGCAATGTTTCCTTCAGAAAAGTCATATACGGACATTTGATTTGACATTAATATGTTCAACAACAGCATACATCAGTGTTTGTTTCAACCAACAGCAACAGCGCACACTTTAAAAAGCAATATGGTATTTTGTATTATACTGCAAACGTACTCTCTTAATTCTTTACATGTTTTAGATTTGTGTGAGTTTGTGTTTTAAAGACACCATTTGCTGATTGCAATATCTTTGGTAAACAGAAAGATGGCAGTAAAAACAGATTCTTGTGTTCTTCCTGACTTACTGGTGTTCCCTAAGAAGCACATTGTTCCGATTTTCTTTCTCCTGGATTGATTGGGCTTTATTTAGAAATGTTTTTGCTTCAAAAAAACTGAAAATATTTTTGTCAAAGTAAATCTTACCATAACCCATTCAGACAGATTATCATACCTTGTCTGTGCTCTTCAAGTCTAGAATGTGGCCTGCTGGTGAACAGCACCTTATGATGGACTGAAGTGTGTGTGAGTAACTAAGTGCTGCTAACTTTGTTCGCTTCTTCTCATGTACTGTACCTCTGGTCATAAGGAAGCATTCCAGTATTTCACATTTGTGGACCTCATAATGACAATAAAGTATCTATACAGTATATTTAGTATAAACTAACTAATTAATTAAACAGACATATGTAATAAAATTTGGGGCGTTAATCATGTTTTATGGTCTAAAGGAATTGCTACTGGTAAAATGTGAGAAGAAAAGCTTGAAAGGTGTAAATGTTTTCATATATTTGAGGCTGTTATGTATTAATGACTGTAATCATAATATAATTGTAAATAAATGTTGTTTTAATAATTTAAATTCTGTCTATCTATTGTGAACCACCAGGGGCCGTACAGCTCCACAAACCTGGACACAACAGACACAGACCCCAGTATTGCCACACAGCACCCATTTATTTTAAGTGGCGAAGCGCTTTTCCTTTGCTCCCCACTACACAGCACAGTACAATCTAAAGCACTGATACACTCTCCCTTTCTTCTTTCTTTTCCTTTCCTTTCCTCACCTCCATTCATCTTCCAGCAAGCTTCGTCCACCTCCTCCTGACTCTGGATCCACTAGTTGTGGCAGCTGGCCCCTTTTCTAGAGCAGCCGGTAGTGCTCCAGGTGTGCCACAATCTCCTTCCAGGTGGTGGCCATGGTTTCACAACAGGGTTGAGCTTCCATGCTTAAAACCCATGGTACTGTAACACACCAGGGGGGTGCCCTCTGTCATCCCGAGTGAGGTATTGTCCTGTGTAAACTCCTTCCCCCATCCTTCTGTTATGGAGGCATCCCAGCCAGGTAAGAATCCCAGTTGTCCATTAACACTAGTGTGATGGACATAATGGATAGATTGGCATCCTGACAAGCATGTAGGGTGTTTCCTCACTCCCAGGAGGTCATTGATAGATGGAGCAGAGAGATGGGCATCCATGCTGAGATGGCTGGTATTTCCTTTCCCAGATAAGGGGTGACTGCCTCCCAGAGCTGTGCCTTGCCCCAGTATACAGGGTGGCAGCATCCCTTTGGCGTATCTCTCATCCATACACCTGCAGCGCCACTTAAGAGTTGCAGTCCTGGACAGTAGTCTGGGTAGATAGGGTTCTTCAGGTGCCACTAGAGGGTGCTATCAGATGGAGGTTTTGACTGACCTGGAGGTGCTTCCTCATTACAGTGCTGATGTACCACAATTACTCCTAAGGGTCAAATTTACTCCTTTCACAAAACTTTGAAAAAAATAGGGGTTGGTAGTAGAGGCATGTGAGATTGCCGATCACAGATATGTTATTCTTTTTGATATTTATTTCTTTACTGGTGGTTTTCAAATTTCATATGTAAGCATGTAGGTTATCATTTTAGGCCATTTACTATATAGGAACAGCAGGGTTATTTATTGTAGTGGGATCTGACCCACTCCTATACACAGACACAGCAATCTGGCAGGGTCGTGGCCAGGCTAGTGGCCAAGTAATCCTGTTCCCTGCATTTATAATGTTCCTTGCACCACCCATCAATGGCAGGCGCTTATAGCGTGACCGCGATCTTTTCGGATTTGTTTTCGTGGCGAGCTGCTATAGCGCTGGGAGCCTGTGGTTGCCCTAGCAACCGATAGGCTATCTTCCACAGACGCGGTGTTCACGCTTTGGGATGTTCTTCAGCGTGTTGTCCCATTGGGGGGAGTCCCAAAAGAGTTTAGAAACCTTACAATGTGTACTTCATTGTATTCATGTAAGCCGGCATGAAGTCAATTAAATTAAAGACAGGCCATGCTGTAGAAATCATGAATACAGCATTGCTGACAATTTCTCTCTCTCTCTCTCTCTTCATTCTTT